>NW_027171773.1:357500-372500 GCF_036898095.1 Palaemon carinicauda | reverse complement strand
AATATTGTATAGCAGCAAATAGGTTCTGTTGTTAAGGAATATATCGTTCGGAGGCATTATGAGACATTTCACAAAGAAAAGTATGCTCAATTTGCGATAATATCATGAGGTGATATATTGAATATCTTGAAGGTCAAACAACAAAAGCATGGGATACATAACTTAGGAAAACCACAAACAGCTCGTCCTACTGGTGCATATAAAGTTACTTTGGTGCTTTTAAGAAATAAAAAAGCATTTAGGGATGAAAAATTAATAAAGCAGTGTACAGGAAAATAGCACAAGAGTTTGCTGAAGAAAAAGTACCCGGTAGCAAAGAAATTTGAAAGTGACCTTATCTCATCAAAGAGTTGCAAGATGAATAACTGAATTTCATCAGCATGTTCCCATGAAACTTGAAAACATAAGGAAACATTACACCAGATTTAGATGACAGCTCTGATGTAAGTGACACAAGCCAGTTACTCTTATTTGCCGGCACCACTGTCGAAGATTTTGTGGTCCACAAAGAACGTGTTGAGATGCAGTCATTGAATGATGACAGCAGAGGTTCTGATATGTACGTTGCCCTCAAATTCATGATCAATGAATATGAAGGGTTTAAAAAGTGTTCTGCATTGTAACTGGTGTGAAAGCTATGATTGGTATAATGTGGGGTTAGTTGATCTTGAAAAGAAAAATGGAGTGCGTCGCATCACACTGCACTGCATTATTCACTAAGAGGCCTTTGAAGTAAAATATTGCAGATGAGTGATGTTATGACAAGTGTTGTCAGTATTGTGAACTTAATCAGAGGCGGAAATAGTTCCTGAGACATAGAAAATTTATATCCTTCCTGGAGAAACTGAACATGGAGTACAGTAACTTCCCACTAATCAAATGTTAGGGGGCTGAGTGCTGGAAAACACCCAGCCCCCATTTCTACAAAATTCAGAACTGTGCCATATTCAGCTACACGATAAAGACTTTCTTTGCTCTCAAGCAAGTCTTAGAGAAGTGACTGCTCACCTGATCGTACTAAACCTGAATCTACAAGGGAAATTACAGAATGTTTTCCTGCTAGTAGGACATGTTGATTCTCTTTGTAGAAAGCTACAACTTTTCAGTGCTTAAACAAGAATGATCTGACACACTTCCCTACTTGTCATGAATTGAACGAAAGTAATAGAACATACTTATCTTTTTTTGTAAACCTTGAAGGATTATATTGTGAATTTGGGACAAGACTTAGATACTTTGAAAAATTGAGGTCCAGACACCTCTTGTTTTACAATCCCTTGGTAGCCCCTGTGGAAACACAACTACCTGAACTTCATCTTTTTTAACAGTTTTTTGACAGTGTATAGTATCTATGATTAGAAGGTGTAACTGAGTAAAGTAACTCAGGTGTTTTTGTATATCATATGTATTTTAATTGTGATTTCAAATTACATATAAACAGAACTATATAATCTTCTGATTTTTTATCTTTAGCTAAGTTTTTGTCTATCTCGAGTGTACCTTCAAGCAAGAGAATTTAACCCAAGACAGTGGAAGACCACGGTACAGAAGTTATGGCACTACCCAAGATTAGAGAACAATGGTTTGATTTTGGGAAGAGACCAAGATACTGTACATATCTCTTTACATAAAGATTAAAAGATGCTAACTGATAGAACACACCCTCGCATATATCGTGCAGAAGAGAGAGAGAGAGAGAGAGAGAGAGAGAGAGAGAGAGAGAGAGAGAGAGAGAGAGAGAGAGAGAGAGAGACTCATATCACCCGATGACAGGCTGATTGACATGCAAACGACAGATGCAAAGACGATGATCTGAGTTTGATTATTAAAATTTCCACTTCTTCTGGCAGTATAACAGAGGGGGGGAACGACCATGTGGGTTAGAGTGGGGAAAGTTATTGCCTGTTGAAAATACCGTTGAGAGGTGTGGGTGTGAAACGGGAGATATTAAAGTGTTGGAATAAAAATAAAGGCTACGTGGATGGAATGGTGCAATAATCATGAATGATAGTAAATTGATTTAGCTGTATTAATATGAAATGCAAACACCAAACAAGAGAGAGAGAGAGAGAGAGAGAGAGAGAGAGAGAGAGAGAGAGAGAGAGAGAAAGGAAAGATTGGTAATGGGGCTAAAATATGAGGAATGAAATAATATTTGCAGAATTATCCAAAACAATAAATAAACTAAAACCCAGCTTTACACAAAACCAGAATATTCTCAACTTTAGACCCTTCAATAATTCACTAAAAACCTACCATGCCTACAGTTAATAAAAAGAAACTATAAAATTATCTATCACACATACACAAACACATACACCCATATTTCACAGACTGACTGATTTCAATATACAGTACCTGTTATGAACACATAACTAACTTAGTAAGAAATAAACTCCAAGAAATATCATAAAAAAATAAAAAAAATTGTATTCAATAATATATAAAACAGAGAGAGAGAGAGAGAGAGAGAGAGAGAGAGAGAGAGAGAGAGAGAGAGAGAGAGAGAGAGAGAGAGCAGAAGTGATCAGATTCATGTACTCACCTAGCTAACACAGGTAGAGGACATCACCAATCTGGACTCCCACCTGCGAAGGAGCAAAAGAAATACAAATTAATTAAAGGACATTTCAAATAAAAAGAATTTCAAAAAATGTTCATCAAAATTCATTTCTACTAAATCAAGACATCATTATTATCAGGGTTGAATAAATGATTGTCGGCTAATAAATACATATTGATAGATTAGTGCCCTGGCACACCCTATATATAAGCTAAATATGCCCTTTTTGGGGATAATACGGTGTACTGTGGGCATTGTGGAAAGGTGATCTGTTAGGCACTTAATAGAAAGGCGAGGTGAATGCAAGTGAAGTTTATTCAACATATAAAGAGCTTGTATACAAACACTTGAGAGCAACAATGTTACAAAAATGCATACAATCTGAAATAATGCAATGGTAAGCTTAAACAAGATCTACATATACATCTATAGACTTTAAGCTTAGACGGGTTTTTCTATTATCAGAGCGGGAGAGAACGAGAGATAAAAAAAATAGTATTACAGTGTACAGTATAAGTATGTATGAAACATGAGCGGTACAGAATTATTCATGAGTTATTGCAATATCAATTTGGACTTCAGTTGCACCCATTTATTAGAGTTCTGTTTTAACTCCTTGCTGAATTTCTAAATAATTTCCCCCAGCTGCACCTTGGATAGGAATGGCCTCCCTAGATAAATGACCCAAATTCCATTAAAAGCTCAAGATAGAGACGACTGTCGAATTTTGACTGAGGCCCTTTGCGGCAATCGGTGTAGGATATATATATATATATATATATATATATATATATATATATATATATATATATATATAATGATAATAATAATAATAATAATAATAATAATAATAATAAACATTGGAAATCTATAACCAACCACAGAAGTTGTCTACTAAAGTGCCCAGCATAAAACACTATCAGTTTAAAGATTTAAAGGCCGCTCATGAATGGCACAGGCAAGGAATAGTAACACTGCCCTATCAAGCAGGCAGGACAATGCCCTAGAGACAGATCATATATACATATGAACAGCACCCAAACCCCCTCTCCACCCAAGCTAGGACCAAGGAGGGCCAGACAATGGCTGCTGATGACTCAGCAGATAGACCTATAGGCTCCCCCGAACCCCCAATCCTTAGATCACAAGGGAGATGAAGTTGCAGTGACCAAAGGAACTAACGAGTTTGTGTGGGACTCGAATCCCAACTCTGTCAATCAACAGGCAAGGACGCTACCACCAGGCCACCACAACCCTTTCATTATAATTTATAAGAAGAATTTGTTCTAAAAACTAATTTCAACTCCATTTGCGAAAACAAAAATGATCCAGACTTATTTTTATCGTATTTCATAAAACCTCAGTCCACAAAAACAAGACAAAATTCCTATCTCTTGGGGCAAAGCCACAATAACATTTAACACTAGAAACACAAATAAAGATGATTGAGAAAGTAATCACTAATCTATCAGAAGATTAACCCATTTCAAAAGGAATCCTTGACTTATAACCAAGAGAACTACCCACATTTCTCACCAGACTCTTAGATGCTGTAACAATATAGTAATCTTCAATACTTTCTTGGTCCGTTGGGTTCTAAAAGCCAGTTGGAAACGACAGAGGGTTAACATGTTCTGACATATTGACTGACATATTGAGAACATTGATTTATCGGTCTGATACTAATAAACAATATTCAGTAGATATATCAGAAACCTTCTATTAGGAATGATCAAACATACCCACAGCAAGTAATTAGAGACATGATGTCTGCGCTTATAATAATAATAATAATAATAATAATAATAATAATAATAATAATAGAATGTCTCCCTAAGCATATTATTATTATTATTATTATTATTATTATTATTATTATTATTACTTGCTAAGCTACAACCCAGTTAGAAAAGCAGAATGATATGAGGCCAGGGGCCCCAACTGGGAAAATAGCCCAGTGAGGAAAGGAAAGAAGGAAAAATAAGATATTTTAAGAAGAGTAAGAACATTAAAATGAATATTTCCTATATAAACTTAAAAACTTATAAGAACAAGAGGAAGAGAAATCAGATAGAGTAGTGTGCCTGAGTGTACCCTCAAGCAAGAGAACTCTAACCCAAGATAGTGGAAGAGGCTACGGCTATACCTAAGACTAGAGAACAATGGTTTGGTTTTGAAGTGTCCTTCTACTAGAAGAGCTGCTTACCATAGCTACAGAGTCTCTTCTGCTCTTACCGAGAGGAAAGTAGCCACGGAACAAATACAGTGAAGTAGTTAACCCCTTGACAAAGAAGAATTGTTTAGTAATCTCAGTGTTGTCAGGTGTATGAGGACAAAGGAGAATCTGTGAAGAACAGGCCAGAGTATTCGGTCTACATGTAGGCAAAGAGAAACAACTGCAACCAGAGAGAAGGATCCAATGTAGTACTGTCTGGTCAGTCAAAGGACCTCATAACTCTCTGGCAGTAGTGTTTCAACAGGCGGCTGGTGCCCTGGCCAACCTACTACCTGCATAGTGAAATTAATACAGGGAAAGTTGGATTAAAGCGGATTAAAATAACACTTTGGTCCATGTGTAAAAGTCTGTACTCATCAGCTGTTCCATTTAAGTCAACCACATTCAATTAGGTTGATGCTAATCCCATATATCAAATCTGAGTATATATATATATATATATATATATATATATATATATATATATATATATATATATATATATATATATCCTGTCCCCCTATTCCAAATATCCCCCTTTTTACAAAGGCCAAAGTCATATCTGACCCAGTCCAAGACACCACATGTTCGATCTCCTAATTCTGTCCCTGACATAACTTTAACCCTTATTTCAAAGGGTCTTCTGCAAATAAAAGCAGCCACTTATCAGCAGAAAGAGAGAGAGAGAGAGAGAGAGAGAGAGAGAGAGAGAGAGAGAGAGAGAGAGAGAGAGAGAGAGAGAGAATTATAATTAGAGTTTTTATTACAGTTTGGGAAATGAAATAGCTAAAAATATCAATTTCCCGACTTTGAAAAACTCAAAAACAAATTATATGCAAGTCTTGGAAGCAAAGAATTAGACGAGATATATAAGCGAATGCAGGAAATCAATTAAAAACTAATATCATTTGAGTAAATTAAGATTATTATTTTTTTAAAAATCAACAACATATCCTTCTACTACAAGTGTCATCTTATCCCGGGTCTGCCTCTCAAAGTAAGTCCTCGTGAAGATCAATTAAGCAAATAGATTCCTTTCCTCTGAGGCTCGAAATAGTACATGGGAGTCAGGCCTTGTCTTTTGGACCGTAAACTTCAACAGATATTTAGATTACATCATCGCCTCCCCCACCCCCACCCCACCCCTTTTTGCCCAACCTTCGTGTTCCTGAGAAAACTATCACCATACTGAGAACACCATATTAATATATTCACCATCGATGGGATCAACATAGTTTATGGTGCAGCTAAAGCCTTCTCTGCGAGTGTGTCAATTTCATACCCTTCCCTGAGATCCCCCAACGATCCCACCCACCAGGGCCTCCAATAATTGTCTCACGGCCTATACAGCAGCTGAGGAACCCGTTTCTATCTCTACTTGTTTGTTTATCTCTTTATAATTCCTTAATTTTGCTGCTTCATAGATCTCTTGAACATTTATATAAGTGCTTCCCTATTTCCCTTTTCTTACTTTCTCCGGATAAAGTTAAACTTAACTACATTTCAATCTCAATCTTAACCTTTCGCCTCACTAGGAAGTCTTTACCTTTCGAAGCAGAGTGTATGCATATAAGCACATGAAACGAGCATGTGTGTGATCGAATGATTTGCTTTCATATACGCGTATGAGTTACACAATAGTTGAATCGAGTCAAACGGAAGTGGTATTGATTACCAGGTTACAAAGGAATGTTTTTGTATTAAACAATAAATACATTTGCTACCCGATATGAAATAAGATTATAATGATTGTAGAGCATATTAATGCTATATGAATAGTTAAATGGTTTAATGACAACGAAAAAAGACTGATTGCCAAAGAATACGTCTGGTATAATCCTGTGTGCGCCTACCAGCGTACACGAGAGAGAGAGAGAGAGAGAGAGAGAGAGAGAGAGAGAGAGAGAGAGAGAGAGAGAGAGAGAGTTCCAAGAAGAGAAGGATTTGTTCCTCGCCATGATCAGCAAAGCTTTAATAACTTGTCAGGGCCACCCATACTAGGTTGGTTTGCTTTGAGCGATTAGACTAGTCTCCCACCTGCAATGACCAGCGTGGTTATGAAAATGGCGAAACCCCAATTATGACCAAGGCATGTCTGAGGCCTTTGTCCTGCCGTGTTGAGCCCTTGGATAGCATCCTGCTTTTCCAACTAGGGTTGTAGCTTACCTAGTAGTAGTAGTAGCAATTATAACAATAATAATAATAATAATAATAATAATAATAATAATAATAATAAAATGCCACACATACCCTTACTTAAAAGCCTTAAACCTCCCTAAAACTTTGAGCCCTTGAAATATATGGTTTTTCTAACAAGAAATAGTTAAGTGTGAACAGACCATTCCAAAATTGCTTGCAATAGGAATGGAGTTGAAACGTGAATATCTCTCTCTCTCTCTCTCTCTCTCTCTCTCTCTCTCTCACACACACACACACACACACAGAACAACATATGCAGCTTTTTTTCCGAGAGAGAGAGAGAGAGAGAGAGAGAGAGAGAGAGAGAGAGAGAGAGAGAGAGAGAGAGAGTGGAAACAAAATATCTGTTAAGTCCAAATATATTTTTCAATGAAATTGTTAAAGACGAATGTTAAATTAAATTGACTATAATAATTATCACCAATTATAATTTTAGTGAAAATTTCTTATCTGAATAAAGGGATTTTTAAAACTTCATCAACTGGTATGCAGTCTATGTATTAAGCACTAATTTGCCTTATCTGGCTGATTATATATATATATATATATATATATATATATATATATATATATATATATATAGATACATATATATATATATATATATATATATATATATATATATATATATGTATATATATATATATATATATATATATATATATATATATATATATATATATATACACACATTGGCGTGTATCTAAAACCATGAGCCCCAAACTAAAATCTCTCCCCAAGGCTTCTGAAGAAGACATGCTCCACCTTGAAAATATATTCAATATAATGAAGAAACACATTTGATGATAATGATGATGATGATGGCGATGATATATTTTACTGAAATACGGTTGAAAATGATATGTTTTTACGGAGAATTTCCGATTAAAATTACGGTTTTTTCTTAACAGTGTAGGAACCAAAATTGACGGCCTAAGACCAGCACCGGAGTGGAAGTCCATTCTTTTTTAAAATACCGAGAAATTTTAATAGATAAATGATTAAAGAATGAAAGAAAGGATACAAATGCTAGAGAATCAAGACCCAACAAGACATGTCAGGGGATAAAGGAAGCTCAGAAAATAAAATCTAAAGAGTGAGAGAACATTTTTTAGGACTCAAGCTGTGGGCTTTACTGATATGAAGGTCACACATCACTTAGAGAGGATAATCCTCTTTGAATGGAGATTATAAGAACGTTGTGCATTAAATGGATAGGGAGTCAGCTTGATCCCAAAGCTATGTCATTTTCTCAAGATAAAACTCAGAGTAATTAGACAACAACCACTGATTAGTTACAGACAGGGTATTAATGTAAGGACTCATTTTGTACACATGTTAATTTTTTTGACGAAATAGTGGAGAAATTTTGTGAAATTAAGTCATTCTGACACTAAGCAACTTTTTTATATGATTTTTTTTCAATAAGATCAAGTTCTCAAAAGCTCTGCTAGTCTATAAAACAAAGTCTCATTTACCTCAATCAAACTTATTTCCGACTCAATTAACTAAATACTGATGGTAGTGAAGATGCTACACAGTCATCAGTATCTACTGTATCCATCACTGATTATCGACTATGCAAATGTAATATTTAATGTTTGCTGCTATTATTATTATTATTATTATTATTATCTATTATTTGCTAAGCTACAACCCTAGTTAGAAAATCCGGATGCTATAAGCCCAAGGGCTCCAACAAGGAAAATAGCCCATTGAGGAAAGGATATAAGGAATAACTAGAAAAGAAGTTTAAGAACAATAATGACACAAAATAAATCTTTCATTTATAAACTATAAAAAACTTAAAAATAACAAGAGCATAAAATCTATAAAATAACAAGAGGAAGCGAAATCTAATAGAATAGTGTGCCCGAGTGTACCCTCTCGCAAGAGATCTCTAACGCAGGACAGTGGAAGACAATGGTACAGAGGCTATAGCACTACCCAAGATTAGAGAACAATGGTTTGATTTTGAAGTGTCCTTCTCCTAGAAGAGCTGCTTACCATAGCTGAAGAGTCTCTTCTACCCTTACCTAGAGGAAAGTAGCCACTGAACAATTTCAGGGCAGTAGTTAACATCTTGAGAAAAGTAAAATTTAGTAATTTCAGTGTTGTCAAGTGTATAAGGTAAGAGGGGAATGTGCAAAGAATAGGCCAGAATATTCTGTATATGCGTCGGAAAAGATGAAATGAGCCGTAACATGAGAAAGGGATCCAATGTCTGTCCCGTCAAAGGACCCTATAATTCTCTAATCAACCTTCCAACAACAGAACTATTAGCACCGCTACTAGCTACTACATATATACTAATAATGAATTAGGTTAGCAATAATTGCTAGTAGATTAACGGTTATCAAATAAGATCTCTCTCTCTCTCTCTCTCTCTCTCTCTCTCTCTCTCTCTCTCTCTCTCTCTCTCTCAAAGATAGGGGGAGAAGGAAATTCTCTAACTCTCCCCCCCACCCTATCCAAACCCTTCCTTTAAAAGTAATTACTGGGCTACTCCCAAGAAGAAAAATAGTTAATGAAAAGTAATGAAATAAATAAAAAAGCTGAACTCGGGATGGATATTGTTCATGAGATGGGTATTGACCCTTGTTGATGTTGCTCACTATGGTATGCAGCTCTTCTAAGAGAATAACACTCCAAAAACAAACCATTGTTCTCTGGTCTTGGATGCTGCCATAGCCTCTGTACCATGGTCTTTCACTGTCTTAGGGTAGAGTTCTCTTTTTTGAGGGTACACTCGGGCACACTATTCTATCATATTTCGCTTACTTTTTTTTCTTTTTTTTTTACTTTTTGTAGTTTACATATGAAATATTTATTTAAATGTTATTACTGTTTTATGTTAATTGTTAACAATTTCTCTTGTAGTTTCAATTATTTCCTTTCCTCACTGGCCTATTTTCCCTGTTGGAGCCCTTGGGCTTATAGCATCCTGCTTTTCCAACTAGGGTTGTAGATTAACAAGTAATAATAATAATAATAATAATAATAATAATAATAATAATAACACGCAATTCACTGTAATGTTGCTACATTTATCATATCTAAGAAGGCTACATGATAGCTGTGTCTTTTCAATTAAAGATATTACCATGGAATTTGGCAGGAACAGAGGAACTATGTTTCCGATCAATCCCTGAAATTTTCATTTGGATATGAGAATTATTCTAGGAACAATTTACTCCACCGCCAAAAATAACCATTCAACTCATACTGAAATAAACGTTTGCGGTGGCCTTTCTATGGCAGACATTAACATGAAAATTGGTAAGAATATAGTTCATATAATACCCTCAAACCCTGTGAAAATCGTTTGGATATCTGTAAAAATCTAGGAGTAGTGTGCTCCTCCTCACTGATGTTTTAGTTAAAAGTCGTCACTTACGTACAAAACTGACAGCCAGGGCATGCCTATGACAGGTATTAACAATGAAATTAGCTAAAACAAAGCTTATATATTCTTAAATAATTTCTTAAAATTTCATTTGAATATATTCATTTGTATTGGAGTTATTGACTCCACCGCTGAAAATACCTCGCTCCGAAATCTATGGTTGGGTGAGATATCTTCAAAGAAAAATTTGGCATTTCATATAAGGTCACACTTTGCTCGCAACAACAACAACAACAACAATAATAATAATAATAATAATAATAATAATAATAATAATAATAATAATCAAAGCAAGTCATATCATATCGAATCAAGACATACTACCTACGAAATGGTTGTCACAACCTCTGACACAATGTAGAACTATATGAACGAAAAGTTGGTGTTGCTTTTATCAAGTTTAGCTCCCCTGCTTCTATTGAATTGACAATGCTATTACATTGACACTGTAAACACATCGAAGAATGCATCGCCTAACTTTTTATTAACCTACAAAGCATATTTTAAAATTCCTATTTTCGCTCATGTTTACATCTATGACGTCACCACACCGCCTATGCTAAGTGTCAATCCAGCCGTCAGAAATAACAATAAGAAACATCAAAAAGACGATTAATCAAAGAAAATATTATGAATTAAGTATTCTAATTTACCTATAAAAATTCAAAATAATAAGAGGAAGAGAAACAAGATAGAATAGTGTGCCCGAGTGTACCCTCAAGCAAGATATCTCAGTGAAAGACCATGATACAGAGGCTATGATACTACCCAAGACTAAAGAACAATGGTTTGATTTTGAAGTGTCCTTCTCTTAGGAGAAATGCTTACCATTCTATCATATTCAACCTTGTTTTCATAACTATTACTGCCTCCTTAGTGTTAAGTTCTCCAATATAATCTCTTCTTCCATTACTATTCGAAAACCTGTATGGTTATCTCTGCTCTTAATGTCTCAAGGAGAAAAAGGTTTTCATCTGGCAAAGCAAGAGGTCGAACAATGGGATTATAAGTTTTATATGATAATGAATAACTATGATTATATTAATAATCTGATATTCTTATATACCCTCAAGTAATCTCAGTGTTGTCAGATGTATGAGGTCAGAGGAGAATGGGGAAAGAATAGGCCACTCTATTCGGTATATATGTGGGCAAAGTAAAAATGAACAATAACTAGAGAAAGGGATCCAACGTAACACTCTCTGGCCAGTCAAAGGACCCAAAAAATCTCTAGCAGTAGCTTCTCAAGAAATGACTAGTGCCATGGCAAACATATTAATGGTATTTAAAATAATCATGGATGGAAGATTAGGTGAACAAGACAGTTCTCATCAGTAGATAGACATTAGGTTTCACAAAGGGGCTCAGTACTCTGGACAGTATTTTTTCTCTGAGACAAATTATGGAAAACTACAGGAATGAAAAAAAAAAAAAAAAACATGTTTATGGGATTCATAAACCACGTCAGGAAATATAGAGATATTTCAAAAAGAGAGAAGTGACAGTAAAGTAGGATCGAGAAGCTGTAGAGAAATATAAAGACCAGTGTCAGATGGGAGAGAAGAAAATGTTTAAGTTGGGGTTGGGTCAATCAAGGAATGGCTCTAAAAACACTTCAGTTTAATATTTCAGATGTGTGCACAGAGGATGGTAGGGAAGAACAACTATGATGTCTGCTCTATCCAGATGGCATAGGCTTGTTAACTGAGAACAGAGAAGAACTGGAGATGAAGCTTTAAACATGGAGATATGACTTCCAGAGTAGAGGGTTAAGGATAAACAGGAAAAAGACTGAATATATAAAAAACAAACTAGATGGCAACCAGGAAAACAACAATAAAATTAGCAGGAAGAAATACCAAAAGGGCTCATGAATTCATGTACTTTGGCTAGGGGATGGAAATGCGTGGGACATGGGTAAGGAAATTAACAGTATTCAGTGTTTAAAACACCAATAGGAACGTAACTGGTGTGATATGTGATACAAAAGTACCCATAACTAATGGTTGAGTGTACAAGACAGGTGTCATAGCATTAATGACATATGAATTCGAAAATATACAACTTAAGTAGAAGGTAGGAAGATGAATATAACGGAGATGAGGATGCTTAGGTTGATAAGTAGAGAAGCAGAATGGACAGGGTTAGAAAGGATCTTGCTGAAGGGTACACTCGGGCACACTATTCTGTTCTCTCTTTTTCTATTGTTTTTTGAAGTTTTAAAAGTTTATATATGAAGGATTTATTTTCGGTGGTGTCACTGTTCTTAAAATATTATATTTCAATTGTTAGCTGCTTCTCTTGTAGTTTATTTGTTTCCTTATTTCCTTTCCTCACTTTGTTATTTTTCCTGCTGGAGCCCTTGGGCTCGTATCATCTTGGCAAGTAATAATAATAATAATAATAATAATAATAATAATAATAATAATAATAATAATAATAATGATAATAATAATAATAACAACACACTGTATTAGGGGTAGAGAAAGGTCACTGAAGCATCAATGTAAGTGCAAGAGGCCGGGTTAAGATGGAATGCTCACCTGATGAGAGGAGAAGAACAATATCTGGCAAGAACAGTGATGGACGTGAAGGTGGATGGAACAAGAAGGAGGTGATGACCTTAGACCAGATGGAGAGAGTACATTGGATACGATATGAGATAGAAAAGGGTATGGGAGGAAATGACAGAATCCCAAAGTAATTAGAAAAAGATTCATTAAAAACGGTATTCCTGAATAATGACCTAAATATGAATAAATCTGGGAAGGATAAATCAGTATATAGTTTTATAAAAATACAAATATAAGTGCGTGTATATAAGTATTTATGAATAAATGTTTATAGAATATATACATATAAATATAATTATGTATATATACATTACACACACATATATATAAATAATATATATATATATATATATATATATATATATATATATATATATATATGGTTATGATTATGTCGATGAATTGGAGGCCTGTGGCCTTATGCTGAGCGCTGGAAGGCCATTCTACCATTAATGACAGCTTTGAGGAAAGCCCTGAAGCCGTTCTAGGAACCGAAAGATACAATAGTTTGAACAACATTGACGAAAATGGTATGAATTTTTAGAAATTATTTGGCTCTGAATACCATCTATGATATTATTTACTTATTCTAAAAATATATTACTATGCAATAAAAGGGTTGTAACTGTAAACATATAAAAGAATGCACTAATTAAAATAACATTTCATCCATCAATTAAACATATTATGAAGTGAATAGTGTTTACTGTTCCTATTCCATCTGATATTTTTTTTTTTTGGTAGTGACGTCATCACACTGACTTAGTTAATGGAAAGTTCAGCAGTCAGGAGTACCAATCTATGAAGCCTCAAAAGGCATTTGATCACAGTTGATATGATTAATGGAACTCTTATATTAAGACCTGGCATTACAATTCATGTAAAATATACCCTCTACTATTCGTGATAAATGATCATAAAGGCTTTTTATCTTAGATTAATGTGAACTCTAATGAATAGTTTTGTTTACAAACGTAGACAACCTTGCAGAAGGAATGCCATTTGCAAAACCCTAAAAGATGATCTTGATTAAATAAATTACATCAAACGATCTCTTGTACGATGAAAATTGTATATTTCTAGTGAATGAGGGTTACTCTTTGGATATTGGCTAATAATGACCATTTATTTCCTTAGAACGAAGAGGACTATCACATGTTTATGTTGGACATTCTGGAACCTCTTCGGTATAGAGGATACTCTAGTAATACCAGAACTTTATTCTTGAAAAGCCTTCAAACCTTTGAATCAAGTTCAGAATAATTTAGGATTCGCTTTTAGTAGTTGAAGAATTTAACATGATATTAGATTGCTGACTTATGTTTATCTAGAGATTTTTTTTTTATTATTTTGTAAGAGAAATATACAATAGTTTTTTCATTGAGTAACTTATAACTTCCATCTATTCTTACTCCCATAGAAAATTGTCCTTATTATATAGTTTTTTTTTTTAATAAAATAGCAACAGTATATGTTCATAATCATATGAATATCAGATTGTGAGATATACGTTGTATTAAATATCCAATTCTTGAAGGAAAACCAAGTACTATGTAAAATAAACATCAAGATTGCAAACATTAGAATGTTTAGAAAATGAAGCGTTTTTCTGTCAATACTTAAACAAATTAAACATAAAACCTTAGATGAAATATAATGTAAATTTAATCATGCTTATAACTACGTTAATTTCCAGCATAATTTTAGACTCACTAACAATATTCTTGGTTATTCTGGTTCGTTTCCTTACGAATTTTACCCTTTTCGAATTGATATTCCAAACTTATTGGACTGCTAAATCATATGGAATCTAGGGATAAGTAGATAAATGAAGTACGGCATTGAGAGTGGGGCCAAAATTGATATCCTAATGAAAAGAATCCTTTCTGATATAGTGTCGTCTGGAGGTGGTTCCTTTTGGAATTTAGATTAAAGGATATGTGAAGAATTGTGTCTTGATTACTGCCTTTATCACTGTGCTGTCTTCATATGTAC
Source organism: Palaemon carinicauda (assembly GCF_036898095.1). NCBI lineage: Eukaryota > Metazoa > Arthropoda > Malacostraca > Decapoda > Palaemonidae > Palaemon > Palaemon carinicauda. The sequence continues at coordinate 357,549 of NW_027171773.1, read as the reverse complement.
AAATAGAAAGTACCAGTAGTTAACCGATCGGACTATTTTGTTTGTAAAT
>NW_027171773.1:340000-350000 GCF_036898095.1 Palaemon carinicauda | reverse complement strand
TCTCTCTCTCTCTCTCTCTCTCATATTAGGCTAATATGACAATAAGGATAATTATTAAACTTGCCAAAGTAACGTCTATCATACATAAAATTAAAAGGATCATTTCCCTTTATATATCCTAAAAACAATTGTATCAGTCATTAACATCTCATTTAAATTACTGCATGACGGCGTAAGGGGGTAGCAGTAGATACCGCCAGCAACCGCTAGCGGTAAGGCAAATTAAGACTGGTAAGAATCATAAGCGCAAGTGATTACTTAGCTCATACATCCCCACCTACCTGTGTCTCTCGATATTGAAGCTGGAAGACACCTATCAGTTCCCCTTAATGAATATGATCTTTCAAACACTTGCATTAAACAAATATCTTGTTTTAAGACGAAAAAAAAATATTCAAAAAGAGTGCAGACCTCCGCTGCGGCAGCTTATTTATCGACCTTTAGCTTGACCTTGATCTTGTCCTTTGATTTTAACATGTATTCATTGGCGTGGATTTTCATTCACTCAAATATGAACCAAGTTTGAAGTCTTTGTGACAACAATGTCCAAACTTATGGCAGATTACGTGAATTGCACATTTTGCCTGACCGTGACCTTGACCTTTCTAAAATGAACCACATCCAGCTTTTTACGTATCAGTTAATCCCTGCAAGTTTCATTACTCTACGATTAAAATTGTGGCCAGGAAGCTGTTCGCTAACAAACACACAAACAAAAACAAAAACAAACAGGGGTAAAACGTAACATCCTTCCAACTTCGTTGGCGGAAGTAACAATCACTTCATCCACATGGAACAAAAAACGCCAACTTAACTCTTCCTTTCATACGTGTTAAAAGCTACAACCTTAGTTGGAAAAGCAGGATGGTATAAGCCCAAGGGCTCCAACAGGGAAATGTAGCCCAGTGGGTAAAGGAAACAGGAAAATAAATATATTACGAGAAGAAATGAACAATCAAACTAGAATATTTCAAGAACAACATTAAAATAAATCTTTAATATATAAATTATAAAAACTTAAAAAAAAAAAAACAAGAGGCAGAGAAATAATATAGAAAAGTGTGATCGATTATACCCTCAAGCAAGATAACTCTATAAAGGTATTGAACATTGGAATATTCAGCTCGCTTAGCTAAAGGCATTACACAGCGTTCGATCTAAAAAAGAAAAAAAAAACAGAAATCTCATAACAACTATGCACTGAAGCTCTCCGTTTGTATATACACACACACACACACACACACACATATATATATATATATATATATATATATATATATATATATATATATATATATATATATATATATATATATATATATATATATATATGTGTGTGTGTGTATGTAAAGTATGTACATATTCTGTATTCTCACCACCTTTTTTTTCTCACCAGACGCCAGGTAGGCCTCCAGGCCTGTCAGTCGTCCTGCTTCAAGAACTGTCTCCATTCTTGGCGATCCTCATAGAGCCTCATCTCATCAACTTCCCGCAAACTGAAGCCTCTCCTCTCTACTCCTCTCTCTATGTTTTGTAGCCATCTCAGTTTTGGTCTTCCTACCGGTCTCCTTTCTTCTGGTGTCCATTCCAAAAACCTTACAGGATATCGCTCTTCCTCCATTCTTTTGACATGTCCAAACCATCTAAGCTGTCCTCTCTCCACAAAATCCAGAATCCCCTCCACTCCCAGTTCTCTTCTAATATCTTCATTTCGTAGTCTATCCAGTCTTGTCACACCTTTTATGAGTCTTAAGGCTTTCATTTCAGCTGCTTGGAGTTGGCTTCTAGTTCTTGATGTTAATGTCCATGATTCATGGCCATAAGTCAATATTGGTCTTAAAATAGCTAGGTATATTATGGTTTTCACTTTGCGAGGTATGTTTCTGTCTTTCATTAGTGGGTAGAGCAGATACAAATTGTTACTAAATTTCTGAACTCGGGTAGTTATTTCCAGTTTTGGATCGTTTTGGTCACAAAACTCCACTCCTAAGTATTTGAAATTTCTACACTGTTTCAATGTATGACCTTCTAATTCTACATCTACGTTGTTTGGTGTTCGTGATAGGTGCATAATCTCTGTCTTATCCTTGTTGATCCGCATTCCATTTGCTGTTAAGATCGCATTCCAGTTGTTGACGTTTTCTTGGAGAGCTTCTGCGTTGGGGGCTATCATTGCGTGGTCATCTGCATACAGAAGGTTGATGATCATATCTTCAGCTTCGTCCTCGCCTCGTTCCCTCATACATTTGTCTAGGAACAATATAAAAAGAAGTGGAGAAAGGACGCTGCCCTGTCTTACTCCTGATTTAATTTCAAACCAATCTTCATTCTCTTGATTTGTTTTTACTCTGGATTTGATGTTTTGATAGGTGTTATAAATTGCTCTTATAAGTTTCTCAGGGATTCCATAGTAAGGGTCTTTTAGGGCATCCCATATTTTCATTCTTGGTACTCTATCAAAAGCCTTTTCTAGGTCTATAAAAGCAATATATCTGTCCTTGTTCCATTCCCAGCTTTTCTCGAATATCATCTTGAGTGAAAAAATCATATCGGTTGTCCCTCTTCCTTGCCGAAAACCACTTTGCCATTCCCCCAGCTTTGGTTCAACATATCCTCTCAATCTGGTTTCAAGTATTCTTTCATATACTTTAAAAGTGTGTGACATTAGGGATATTCCTCTATAATTGCTGCAATTTGTCTTGTCACCTTTTTTATAGATTGGGCATATTAGATCTCTTCTCCAGTCTTCAGGTGGTATTTGTCCATTCCAGAGTATGTCGATTAGTTCCAGCAGCCAAATGACTCCATCCTCACCTATGTTTTTAAGGAGCTCTGCAGGTATTGTATCCACTCCAGGGGCCTTACCATTTCTCATCCTCTTGAGGGCACTTTTTACTTCCTGTGTCGTTATGTCAGGTTCTGCATCCCCAACCACATCAAATTCTACATGTTCTTCAAGGTCATCATTTTCATTGTTTAGTAGTGTTTCAAAGTGATGCTTCCATCCTAATTCAATTTCTCGGGGTTCGGTTAAAATTGTCCCATCCATAGGGTCTTTGATTACATAAGTGGGTGGTTGGCTTCCCTTTCTATAGTTTTTAGCAGTGCTATATATGAGTTTTCTAGTACCTTGGAGATCATTTCCTAGGTCTTCTCCTATTCTTTCCCACGTTTCTCTTTTTGTTTGAGCTTTTATTCTTTCTGTTTCTCTCAAGGCTTCTTTATAATTATTGTGATCTTCCAAGCTCAAAGTTTTCATCCATTTTCTGAAAAGTTTCATTTTATTTGTAACAGCGGACTTAAGTGTGGGAGTCCACCAAGCAGTTTGTTTTTTCCTCCTACCTCGAACTCTTTTCTTCTGCACTGTATTATTAGCAGCGCCTACTACAGCCATCTTAAAGTGTCTCCATTTTTCATTTGGGTCGTTGCTCTCCTGTTGCATTTGTTTAGCTCTACTGATTTCGTTTTGATATCTAACTAAGCATTCCTCTTCTCTCATATTCTCTAGGATAAATCTTTCTCTCACTTGGCTTTTAATTGGTTTAGGTTTCACTGTCTTTAATTTAATTAAGAGAAGCCTGTGATCTGAATCAAATGACACAGAGGGAATACTTTTTACATCTCTTACCATATTTTTGTTATTTGTTATTGCCAAGTCAATCATTGATTTTTCAGTGTATACTCCTAAGGCCGAGTTCCACCGATACCATGTCCACTTGTGGCTGTCTCTATGATTATAGAAAGAGTTCATTATGGACATCTGGTTCTGCATGCAGAAATCAATTATGTTTTCTCCTTCTCTATTTCTGTCTCCAATGCTAAACGCTCCTAATATTCTCTCTATGCCTGTCCTGTCTTGCCCAATATGTCCATTCATGTCTCCAATTATTAATACATTCTCTACATTTGGGACAGAATCTTTTACTTCCTGCAGATCTCTGTAGAATTCTTCCTTTTCTTCTTGAGGGCGGCCCTGCTGTGGTGCATACACCTGAATTATATTGGCTTTAAACATTGCCAACTTAAAGGAAAAGCCAATAATCCTATCACTCTTGTAATTTACATGACTAATTTTTCCAGCTAGCTCTTCCCTCACAATAAAGCCTACTCCGTGTCGTGCAACTCTTCCACCTTTGTAAAGTAATTGGTAATTGTTATGCAATAATTTTGTTCCTTCTCCTGGTAAACGGGTTTCACACAGTCCCAAAATGTCTATATTTCTCTCCTCCATCATCATGATTACCTCCTCCTCCTTACCTCGCAAAGTACTTAGATTAATTGTTCCCAATCTCAAAGCTCCACTTCCTTGTCCATGTCCAATAACATTCCGAGTCAGGATGTGCCCGGGCATCCTTTGATCAATGGGTCCGTCCTGAAGCAAGTCGTGCGGTTCATGAGCAATTTATGCCGGACATATTCTGTATATGCATATAAATTTTCATTTTCTTAATTACAATATAATTTTAGTTGTATTGTTCTCGAAGAGCTCTGCTTCATATGTGCTCTAATCGAATCTTTATTGGAAATCTTTTTATGTAGATATTTTTGTCCAATAAACATTATTATTATTATAATTATTATTATTATTATTGTGAGTAGTAGTAGAAACGGTAGCGTAAAGCTAACAATCAATATATCTACCTTGAACACTCAAACATGAACCAAATTTGAAGTCTCTGTGACAACAATGTCTAAACTTATGATTACGCGAATTGGGTTTCGAACACACCGAAACCGTTGGCCTACACATATCTCGTATAATACATATAACAGGTTATATTACAGGATCCCAGAAGCCACATGCAAAGCGTTGAATGTATTCGATATCATAATAGAAACAGGTCGTTTAGAGGCTCGAAATGAGTTTAAGTTGATCGCCAAATTGAAACGCCATCAGCTGATATGGGTTCAACGGTTACCTCACCACAACTCCTAGTCTAACCCCCCCCCCACCCCCACACACGAGTCCCAGCTCATCTCCGTATAGTTTAATCATATTCTCATTTTGCTTTTTTATCATATATTTCTTCAATTAATTCTATTATTACTATACTTACGTTTTAAGTTCTATTAAAACACTATTCTATTTCTTATTTTCCTCTTAGATATGTAGCCAAAGGTTTGCTGTGAGCGATCAGACTAAAGTCTCCCACCATCATCAATTCACAGTGGCCAGTGTGGTGATGAAAATGGCCAAACACCAGGCATGACTAAGGACATGTCTGAGGCCTATGTCCAGCAGTGGAGTGGAAACGGTTTGTTGTTGATGTATAACGCACACACACATACATAGACACACGCACACACACACAAAGCCATTATCTGATACATATTGAATGTTGGAGATAGATGGAAAGAGCGATGGAAATAAAATTGTTGGAGAAAGAGGTCCCGGGAATTTTCGTTGGAGACTGGTGGCGTAGTGAAAGACAGTGTTGAAAGATATGGTAATGTGTTGGAGAGGAAAAAAGGCACTAGCTGGGTATTAAAGATCTAATTTCAAGTGTTGGAGAAACATTTGTTGGGGAATAATAAAAAATGTTGTTGGAGATTGTGTGTATTCAGGTATAAGGTCTCGACCTTGACCTTTCAAAATTTAACCATTTCCAGCCTTTTACATATCAGTTAGGCTAATCCCTGCAAGATTCATTACCCTACGATTGAAATTGTTGCCAGGAAGCTGTTCACTAACAAACACGCACACAAACAAACACAAAGACATACAGGGGGTAAAACATAACCTCCTTCTAATTTCGTTGGCGGAAGTAACAATCACTTCATCCACATGGAACAAGAAACGCCAACTTAACTCTTCCTTTCATACGTGTTAAAAGCTACAACCTTAGTTGGAAAAGCAGGATGCTATAAGCCCAAGGGCTCCAACAGGGAAAATAGCCCAGTGGGGGAAGGAAACATGGAAATAGATAAATCGCAAGAGAAGTAATGAACAATCAAAATGGAATATTTCAAGAACAACAACATTAAAATAAATCTTTAATATACAAATTATAAAAACTTAAAAAAAACAATAGGCAGAGAAATAATATAGAAAAGTGTGATCGATTATACCCTCAAGCAAGATAACTCTATAAAGGTATTAAACATTGGAATATTCAGCTCGCTTAGCTAAAGGCATTACACAGCGTTCGATCTTAAAAAAAAAAAAAAAACAGAAATCTCATAGCAACTATGCACTGAAGCTCTCCGTTTGTATACACACACACACACACACACACACACATATATATATATATATATATATATATATATATATATATATATATAAATGTGTGTATGTAAAGTATGTACATATTCTGTATATGCATATAAATTTTAATTTCACTATTAATTACAATATAATTTTAGTTGTATTGTTCCCGAAGAGCTTTGCTTCATATGGGCTTGGACCGAATATTTATTGGAAATCTTTTTATGTAAGTATTTTTGTCCAATAAACATTATTATTATTATTATTATTATTATTATTATTATTATTATTATCATCATCATTATTATTATTGGCAGTAGTAGTAGACGGTAGCGTAAAGCCATGGTAAGACAATAGTGGGTAGGCCTATTCTTTTTTGTGCTTTGCAACCTATTTAATCACCATTTAGTTATATATATATATATATATATATATATATATATATATATATATATATATATATATATATATATATAAAAGATATAGAGAGAATTTCAAATGTGAAAAGAATCGTATGTACATTTAAACAATATATCTTATGCAAATGCTAGTTAATTCTGGAATGAAAGGGACAACGATTTTTCGTGAACTTTATCATATCTGAAGCAATTATAATAGCTGGTAAGAGAGAGATTGAGGTTGTCTATAGTTCGACGTTTGTTTATTTGAGTCTGAATCCAGGAAGGATGTTCCCATCAAAGAATCTAAAGACTTGTGAAATATGCAGATATTCATTGAATCTGTCGCCGTACAAACGAGACTGGCAACATTAATTTCAAAATTAACTTATTTTCCCTTCTCTGTTTCTTAAAATCGTGAATCCAGACTCTTGCGTAATTCATAGTTCAGATTAAAATAACGATTTTCAATTGGAAGTCATTTCCTACTCAAACACCATCGTCATGTTTACCCCTCCCAGTCTACCCCCCCCCCCCCCACACACACACGAGTCCCTCCAGCTTATCTCCCTATTTAATCATTTTCTCATTTTGCTTTTTCATCATATATTTCTTCCATTAATTCTATTATTACTATACTTACGTTTTCAGTTCTATTAAAACACTATTCTATTTCTTATTTTCCTCTTAGATATGTAGCGAAAGGTTTGCTGTGAGCGATCAGACTAAAGTCTCCCACCATCATCAATTCACAGTGGCCAGTGTGGTGATGAAAATGGCCAAACACCAGGCATGACTAAGGACATGTCTTAGGCCTATGTCCAGCAGTGGAGTGGAAACGGTTTGTTGTTGATGTATAACGCACATACACTTACATACATACATACACGCACACACATGAAGCCATTATCTGATACATATTGGGTGTTGGAGATTGACGGAAATAGAATTGTTGGAGAAAATTGAATGTAGGAGATTTTCGTTGGAGACTGTTGGCGTAGTGAAAGACAGTGATGGCAGTCATGAAGATATTGTAAAGTGTTGGAGAGAAAAAAGGCACTAGCTGGGTATTATAGATATATTTCTAAGTGTTGGAGAAACGTTTGTTGGAGAATAATAAAGAATGTTACTGGAGAATATGTTAGAGATATAAGGTCTCGAGATATTCTGTTAACAATAATATTATTATCGTCCAATTCAACCTCTAAAGAATGCCATTATGAAAAAATAAATCGATCAATAATGATAAAAATACGAGAGAGAGAGAGAGAGAGAGAGAGAGAGAGAGAGAGAGAGAGAGAGAGAGAGAGATTCAAGCTGGCTGGCTCTCTCTCTCTCTCGTAATGTAGCCAGCTTGAATCTCTCTCTCCCTCTCTCTCGTAATGAATCGAGTATTTGAATTCTCTCTCTCTCTCTCTCTCTCTCTCTCTCTCTCTCTCTCTCTCTCTCTCGTAATGTAGCCAGCTTGAATATCTCTCTCTCCCTCTCTCTCTCGAGATTCAAATCGTCGTTACCCTACCTCTCGTAATGTGGCCAGCTTGAACTCTCTCTCTCTCTCTCTCTCTCTCTCTCTCTCTCTCTCTCTCTCTCTCTCTCTCTCTCCGTGTGAGTGTGTGTGTGTGTGTGTGTACCTTAAGGAAGGCATTAAAGCCATAAGTTCAGTAAAAAGTATCGAAAACATTGAAGAAATCACATCCAACTGCTACTACTTTCACGTAATCTATTTTCGAAATCTTAAGATCTACGTTCGTGTTTTCAAGAAAATAACCTTCAAATACTATCGTTTAACTTAGAACAATAGTGCGCACATAGTTTATTTGTTTATTTACTTATATATAAAGGAAACCTTGTGAATATTTACGCAGATAAAACTAGCCCGGTGCATAGGCTACCTAGAAATAGGCCTATGCTAGCCGACGCCTACCAATGGGTGGGAAAGCACGAAGTTCAAAACATCTACACATACAAGGAAACACCCAAAGAACAATATTAATCGATATACTACACATGGAAATTCAAATGTTACACTTACATTTCACATTGTTATACCGCTGCTGGCTAGAATAGTTCCTTTATTACCGATATGAATAATACCGCGACCGCACGTCTTACCACTATCACATTTGAATCAACACTGGCACATTATGACGCGGCCAGATGCAGGGTTGCCAGGTTTTCTAAATGAGAAAAGGTCAATTTCTAATCAACAGAGGCTTTAAAAGGTCAACCCAGTAATAGAAAAAGGTAAAAAATATAGTATTTAAGGCTCGGCTTTTTTTCATATTACTAAAGGCCAACCTATTTAAATACAAAAGGTCAAATTTGAGTTTTTTTTTTGGCCTGAAAAAAGGCCAAACTGGCAACCCTGGCCAGATGGTTTCATCCGATCACCTGATTCAATTCGTTGCATCGAGTCAAATGAGAGTCTTTTTCCATAGATTCGAAAATTAAAAAATGGAGAATTTGTTTTTATTTGCTTAAATGTAAAACGATTTCTATTCATGTTTTGTATTTTAAAATAATTTTCATAAATTAATCGATAAGAAAAATTGAAGTTATGGTGGGTGGTGGCTTTCTCAGATGAGATCACCCGATTCAACTCGTTGCATTGAGTCAAATGAGAGTTAGTTTTTTTTTCCATAGATTCGAAAATTATAAAATGAAGAATTTGTTTTTAATTCTTTTTATTTGCTTAAATGTCAACTACGATTTCTATTTATGTTTTGAATTTGAAATTGATTAAGTGTATGTTCATTTTCATACGATGAACGATATGGAAAGTTGAAGTAATGATGGCGATGGTTTTGGCTTTTGGTGACATCGGTTGATGGCGTCTAGTAAAGTCGGTGTTTCGGTGGAGTTGGCCATGTTGGTTGTCTATCAATTGTTTTTAGTAATAATATATCATTCGTGTATGTACTTGGAAGGTAGGAAACCTTGGAGGAATAACTATCCTACCCAGGGAACGAACACCGAAGCTGAGAAGATGTCTGGACTTCGGGGGAGGAGAGACTCCGTAGGGGAGGTAAGGCTATGCAATGTTTGACTTATATATAGAACTAAACTTCTATTGAATTGCATTTTTTTCTCCTACTGCTGCTCCTCCTACTATACCTCAACCCAAAACCTCAACCTCACTGAACAAAACCTCCTCCAGTCATAACTTAAACTACGTAAGGTCACTATAGGCCTAGGCCTATTTTTTGGAAATTAGCATATATCCTTTACCAAATAAGTTAAACAATAATTATGAATTCTTATGTGTTTTAGCAATCATTTTATATGAGGCTAGTGCCAATATTGCATCTCAGGCGGCTAACTGTAGGCATTTTAAAGAGTTCTTTGCTGTATTTCTCACTTAATCCCTAAACCACAAATGTTACGTTCATTATAC
>NW_027171773.1:335000-337500 GCF_036898095.1 Palaemon carinicauda | reverse complement strand
CAGCCCAGTGAGGAAAGGAAATAAGGGAATAGCTTAAACTATATGTGTTATTGTAAGGACGTGAGTCGTGGTATGACAATAGAACAATCTCCAATAGATTTTGTAGATTTGAGAACAAAGCCCTCAGTAGAATAATGGGAGTTGAATGGCAGGTCAGGATTAGAAATGAAACTATAAGAGAGATTACTCGAGTGCCCTATGTGGATGAGGTCATAGTGAAGGGTAGATGGAGATGGTTTATGCCTGCTCTTAGTATTCCCCAAGAGAGATTAGTTCACCAAACTTTCAACTGGGCTCCACACGGCACTAGAAGAGTTGGAAGACCTTGACCTACGTGGCTGAGGACTATGAAACGTGAAGTAGGAGATCATGAATGGAGAAGTATTGATTTAAAAGCTCAAGTTAGAGAAAACTGGCAAAATCTAACCGAGGCCCTTTGCGTCAATAGGAGTAGGAGGGGGTGATTATCATTATTATTATTATTATTATTATTATTATTAGAATGCTATAAGTCCAATGGTTCCAATAGGGAAAACAGCCCAGTGAGGAAAGGAAATAAGTAAACTATATGAGAAGTAATGAAGAAAGAATTATGAAATATTTCAAGATAAGTAACAACATTGTGATCAATCACATCTAAACATTAAAATAAGACTTGTGTGTTTAGAACACTATTAAAAAGTCCTCTTTTTCTGATCCAATAAGACATTTGCTAAAGGAAACAGAATTGTTGAATTTACAAGTTTTACGAATAAGAAAACTGACTACATTAGGTCAATTTGGAACTAATTGAGAATCAGAGAGTAATCTCGGTTAATTGTTTATGATGAGTTTATTGTAAAAATGTGACCAAGTTAACGGAAATGAAGTATATGTGTATATGTCCATAATTGATATTCAAAATATGATAATAATAATAATAATAATAATAATAATAATAATAACAATGATTATTATTATTATTCTTATTATTATTATTATTATTATTATCATTATTATTATGATAGAAGTCGTTAGATTGTCGTTATTTCAACTTGTGGATCTCATGCTATTTTTCCCTGCTGCAGCCCCCTGGGCTTATAGCATCCTGCTTTTGCAACTAGGGTTGTAGCTTAGCAAGTCATAATAATAATGAAAATAATCTTTATAGCTAAAGTGACGTCTAGTTGTGGACTATTATGAAGGAGCAAGCTCCTCGGTAGTATGGAGTGTTCATCTTATTCAATGATTTGTTTCAGCCTCTTCCTTCTAACCTATTGCTAACTGCTTTTCAATGTACATTTCACCGCACAAGAGACCAAATATCACTGCAATGAGATATTTTCTTAATCAGAATAGTTGAATCAAAATCTAATTCAAGTGCTTATCCAGGATTAAGGTGTTCAATAGTACATTTCCTTATATGTATCATGAATAATTTGAATTTACCGTATTACACTTTGGTTAAGTAGTGACCGAATTTAAGTTGGTTGTATTTTTTTTTTATCTTTATGTGTCTGTTTATTAGCCTACGTTTTGATATTAACCACAACAGTAATAGGCTACTAAAACATAAGAGGCCATAGAGAGCAAGGTTTAATTTGTTGATTCAGCATGTGTTTATTCATTTTCTTATAATTAGATAAAGGAATAGTTGATATAAGAGAGACTGCACCCAGGATTTGTATTATTCTGGAAATAAATATTGTTTCTTTGGTTATATAAGCTTTATTACAAATTATATTAACATTGCTTTGCCTTCATGATATCACACATCATTACAGCCTGATTTCTTCCATCTTGCTGTCCATTAATTTGACTTCATTTCATACAACAACTGCAGGAGTTTCCTTCAGTTTCATAAAGCTGTTGAATGGCCTCCCAGGCCCTAGGGGCTGACTTCAGTATCTCCCTGAAAAGCCAATTAATTTCCACAGATTTTCCCATAAGGTTTATGTTAGTAGACTAGGTTTCAGATGTTCAAATATTAGCATTTTGGGAAGTGTATTAAGTACAGATTGGTCAGAAACTGTCCAAAGATACTGCAGTCTTCCTACGCAGTTCCTAAGGGTTTAAAGGCTACTCGTGAATGGCAGAGGCAAGGGACGGTGACATTCCCCTTAGAGACTGACCATATGTGCATATGATCAGTGCCCAAGTCCCCTCTCCACCCAAGCTAGGACCAAAGAGAGCCAGGTGATGGCTGCTGATGACTCAGAAGGTAGACCTATAGGCTCCCATAAACCCCCCCCCCCATACTTAACTCACAAGGTTGGTGAGGTTGCACCGACCAAAGGAGCTAACGAGTTTGAGCGGGACTCGAACCCCAGTCTCGCGATCACCAGGCAAGGACGTTACCAGCAGGGCACTATTTGTAGATTGGGTCACAATTGTCATTATTATAACATGGTTTATTATACGTACCATGAGTCAGTTCGTCTTGACTTTTTAATTTCATCAACAAATTTATTTCTGGGATATTTTTATCTATATATTATTATATCGTTAACATGTTTTATAC
>NW_027171773.1:315000-322500 GCF_036898095.1 Palaemon carinicauda | reverse complement strand
CTGGGTTTGGATAGTTTTCATCACCAGGTTGGCCAGTGTGGAATTTTGTCTGATCGCTCACAACAAACCAACCTAGTATGGGTGCCCTTTACTAGTACAGCTTTGATGATCATGGTGGTGCCTATATCCTTTTACTACGTTAAGGTTTCCCCATTCATATATATATATATATATATATATATATATATATATATATATATATATATGTATATATAATTATTATTATTATTATTATTATTATTATTGTTATTATTTTTATCATCACTAGCTAATCTACAACCCTAGTTGGAATATATATATATATATATATATATATATATATATATATATATATATATAATTATTATTATTATTATTATTATTATTATTACTAGTTAAACTACAACCGTAGTTGAAAAAGCTATAAGCTTTGTTTCTTACTTTGCCATCCAAGAAATGTACAGCGTATAATACACTTTTGTGTATGTGCATATTATTTATAAATGCGTAACTTAGTTTGGGATACGGATGCGTTTTTTTTAAATTTCTATTACACAATATATTTTGTTCTTATCCACGTTCATTATTCATGAATATATAGATTTCTTCTAGCAATTAATTTATAAACTTACATTTTTATTATCCAATATTATTAGTTGTAGACACTAATGGAATAAATTATAAATGAAAATAAAACCTGAAAATTGTCACCAATCCCACCAGCCAATAGGACAAGGGCTTTCAAAGCCTCTTGCCAGATTACGAAGCTTTAAGCCAATAAGAGACGGCTATAAAAATGACAGGCAAAGTTGAGGTCTCTGATTGGCCAAAGCACCTATACCTACTTAGAAATCTCATTGTGGTGGAGGAGCTGAAGACTGACGGGTGTCTGGGCGAGCTAGTGGTGAAAAATACGGTGTATTTACTATTTTCCCATATATAGGGCGATGAATTTAATTTAATAAACATTAGACGTTTGATTGTAGTCAAGAAAATTAAGTGGTTGTATCGTATTAACCATTTTCCACGAAGCAAAGACAGGTGGCCGGTGATGTTCATAAGGTTTGGTCGGCCATATTCCGAGCTGCTGAAGACCATGGTCTTGTAAGTATCAAGGAATTGTCCTGCCATATTGGACGGAATTTTATATGTATTTTTCACGTTTATGTATTGAAGGTGACGTTCGAAATCGTGCAAACCAAATGACATATCTATTTAGTATAAATATATACATTAGCCTAATTTCTCATTCGAGTAGGCTTCGTAAATCTTATAGAAAGGACTGTATATTTAAACATACACGGTATGAATACTAATACGTTAAACATACGTTTTAGAATATACAACCATTTTTTATATAGAAATGGTATTAAAGGTTTGCATATACTCCAGCCGTCTCAGTTAACAATTGTGTAGGTCTTCAAGTAAGTGTAAGCCACGCCCCCTCTCATATATGTAGGTATTTCGTTACCCTTAATATTATTGTATCTAGTTGTATTTTAATTGTATTCGAATTGTATTTAGATTGGTTATTATAGAAATTACTTTAATAATGATGTTTTTGTATTGATATTCATTATACAAATCTTTCACGTAAGAAAAGGATGTTAAAAGAATCGGAATTTTGTTATTTTATCGGAACATTTTGCTAATTTATAGTATAGATGCGTTTTATTATTTTCCCGACGGTAATTTACGCTTTCGCGATATACATTGGCGTATAATGAACAGTTTCTGACTTGCGTATAGTGACCTTTAACCCTGGATAGGTACGGTCCTCGGACACCCCTTTAAGGGTATACTCGGACGCGAACGACCCCGACGCCAAAAAAAATTCTTGAAAAATCAGTTTTTGCAGTAACCTCCTTTTTTCTTTTGCCAAAAAAAACTTCAATGAATGCTTAAAACAACTGTAAAGATAAATACTACTCATCTGCAGAAAAACTATTTATTATAAATATTTTAAAAAATTAAGTAGAAAAAAAAAAAGACCTGACATAAAAATTCATAAAAAAAAAGTTTATACATATATACACAAATCCTTTTAGGAATTGATTCTTGAATGTTTAGGACACATCTTGATGTATTTTGGATGAAGTCAGACCCATGGAGGTGAAGATCTGAAATGAGAAAAAAAGGGTAACTTTTTTTGGCCAAAAAAATTTGTCCAAATTTCATGAATTTTTTTGGGTACCCAAATGAAATAGGAAGTGGCTAATTTTTATAGGGAATAAACATATGTTATCCTAAAATAGAAATATGTAAAAAAATCTTCATTATTTTGTAAATTACATTTATATCAGGGGCCATATCTAAAGGTAATTTTTTGAGTACTTAGAAATTCCGTAAAAAAATACATATATTTAATATATAATATGATATTTATGCAGGTAAAAATATACCAAAATATCACAAATTCTATAGGGAACAAGAATATATATAGATAGGGCAGCTTACGCTTCGGATATGTCCACAAAATGGCCGCCAACCACACTGACTCAGACTCCCTAATCTGCCACTTGAAATGTAGGAAGGGTATGTCAATTTCAAGGTGTTATTTACTAATCTAATTATTATTGGATATGCATAAAAATTGTATGGTGGGTTGCTGGATAATTGTCGATTATTTTACGAATATAAAATTAAAATTCTGACCCAAAAAAATTTTTTTGAAGGGAAATAAAATCGAAAAAAAAAATGTAAAACAATATTTTAGCTAAAAAAATTTGATGATATTCAATTAAAAAAAAAGTAAACAAAATTTTCCGACAAATAAACATCTAGAGGAATCATTACTCTGTGATAGTTCCTTAGTACGTAGTAATTTTGAAAGAATTGGGAAAAAACGAAAAAATGGCAATCACCGGAAAATCGAACACATACCTATATATACGCCATATCTGGCTAAAAAAAAGATAGGCATGGGTAGCCAGATCATCTAGAAACACTTTCCAACACTATAAAAATATAAGTTTTGCGACACTACTTGCCAATTCCTTACGGTAACATGACTAAGCAAAAAAATGCAAAACAAATAAAAAGGGGCACTCGAGGAAAAATGGCTAACATTCTAATATACGGCATTTCAGAAAAAAAAAATTCAGCCACGTGCTAGTCAAACCATCAAGGCACATTTTCCGACAAATAAACATCTAAATGAATAATTACTCTGTGATAGTTCCTTAGTACGTAGTAATTTTGAAAGAAATGGGAAAAAACGAAAAAATGGCAATCACAGGAAAATCGAACACATACCTATATATACGCCATATCTGGCTAAAAAAAGAAGATAGGCATGGGTAGCCAGATCATCTAGAAACACTTTCCAACACTATATAATTATAAGTTTTGCGACACTACTTGCCAATTCCTTACGGTAACATGACTAAGCAAAAAAATGCAAAACAAATAAAAAGGGGCACTCGTGGAAAAATGGCCATTCTAATATACGGCATTTCAGAAAAAAAAAATTTCAGCCACGTGCTAGGCAAACCATCAAGGCATATTTTCCGACAAATAAACATATAAATGAAATATTACTCTGTGATAGTTCCTTAGTACGTAGTAATTTTGAAAGAAATGGGAAAAAATGAAAAAATGGCAATCACAGGAAAATCGAACACATACTTATATATACGCCATATCTGGCTAAAAAAAAAATAGGCATGGGTAGCCAGATCATCTAGAAACACTTTCCAACACTATAAAAATATAAGTTTTGCGACACTACTTGCCAATTCCTTACGGTAACATGACTAAGCAAAAAAATGCAAAACAAATAAAAAGGGGCACTCGCGGAAAAATGCCCAACATTCTAATATACGGCATCTCAGATAAAAAAAAAAAAGACATGCACGTGTTAGCCCAACCATCAAGGCACACTTTCTAACACATAAACATGAAAAAAAAATCAATAATATACGGCAATTCCTTACTACGTAGTAAATTTTTACAAATATTGAAAAAAAAACAGAAATTGGCAACCGCAGTTAAATACCCAATATACCAATAACTACGTCGTATCTGACAAAAACAAAATCACGCATGGGTAGCCAGATCATCTAGACACACTTTCCAACATTAAAAAAGCAAAAGTTTTACGACACTATTTCGCAATATCTTACGGAAAAATGACATGGCAAAAAAATTAAAAAAAATTAAAAAGGGACACTCGCGGTAAAATGCCCGACATTCTAATATACGACATCTCAGATAAAAAAAAAGACATGCACGTGTTAGCCCAACCATCAAGGCACACTTTCTAACACATAAATATGAAAAAAAAATGAATAATATACGGCAATTCCTTACTACGTAGTAATTTTTACAAATATTGAAAAAAAAACAGAAATTGGTAACCGCAGTTAAATACCCAATATACCTATAACTACGTCGTATCTGACAAAAACAAAGTCATGCATGGGTAGCCAGATCATCTAGACACACTTTCCAACACTAAACAAGCAAAAGTTTTACGACACTATTTGGCAATATCTTACGGAAAAATGACTTGGCAAAAAAATGAAAAAAAATGAAAAAGGGGCACTCGCGGTAAAATGGTCCTCGTGGTGATGAACGACATTTTAACTAAAAAAAAAAAACATGCACATGGTAGCCAAACAATCCACCAAGACTTTCCACAACTGATAACCTATACAAGTTGCACCATTCTACGACAATTTCATAATACGTAATAACTTTGATAATTATGCAAACTACCTCAGAAGGGTAAACTTGGACGCGAACGACCCCGACGCGTCTCAGAAATCGGGGAAGGAGTACAGCTACAGCAATGCACATCTGGACACTACTAGAGCGTGTAGGGGAGACACCTCCTGCAGGTCGATCACCCACAAATTCAGTCACAGGGGTGAGTCACGTGAGAAAAACCTGTTTTTTTTTGACGCTCGGGGTCGCAAACGACCCACCGTACCTATCCAGGGTTAAGTTGCTGTCACTCGGACAATTTAGCCAAAACGCTTTGGTCCAGTTTGGCTGGACACAAATATGACGGACAAGAGTTGTCCGGTTGTGAACTGTGGAAAGGTTTGGCTCAGAAATTAATTACCTTTTATATATATATATTTTTTTTTTGCATATCTCAAAAACTAATAGACCTAATCTCCTGAATTTTTTTTGGATGATTGGCCATAATCCATGGACGATTTGATTAGATTTTGGGAATGATTAATCAAAGGTCAAGGTAATGAGAAGGTAAAAAAGGTCTTTTTGTTACATCGTGCTAATTTTTTACCCGATTTGCTTGAAACTAGTGTCAAAATGTGCGTAATTTAATTGCCTATCTTGTGATGTGGCGTTGGCGAAGGTATGCGCTCTACCGAGTGTCCGTTCTAGTTATCAATTTTATTTCCTTCGTGACTATTTCCGTAAGTAGAGCTATTTGAGTTTGCTTGTATAAGGTGCTCTAAGTGCTTCGATAATGTGGATTTAACAAACACCCAATACGCTGTGTGATACGCCTAAATACCTAAGAGTGTATACAGCAGAATTCACTGATTTTGTATGTCGGGTTTCCATGTTTTATAGGGCCGAGAAACCCAGCCCTTAAAGTAAAAGTAAGCAAGGAAAGGAGTAAAGTTACTTGTTAAACTCTCTCTCTCCTCTCTCTCTCACTCTCTCAACCGCACACACACACACACTCTCTCTCTCTCTCTCTCTCTCTCTCTCTCTCTCTCTCTCAACCGCACACACACACACACACACACACACTCTCTCTCTCTCTCTCTCTCTCTCTCTCTCAACCGCACACACACACACACTCTCTCTCTCTCTCTCTCTCTCTCTCTCTCTCTCTCTCTATCGCACACACACACACTCTCTCTCTCTCTCTCTCTCTCTCTCTCTCTCTCTCTCTCTCTCTCTCTCTCTCTCTCTCCCAACTTATTGGAGTTGCTGAACACATTAATTCTCTCTCTCTCTCTCTCTCTCTCTCTCTCTCTCTCTCTCTCTCTCTCTCTCTCTCAGTGCTGCTTCCCTGGTTCTATCACACGAAGCAACCCTACGCACTACGAACATTTCAAGATCAGTTTGTCGTACTAATACGCTTTTATGTCTTTTGCGAATTACTGCGTAATTTGTCAAATCCACATTATCGAAGCACTTGGAGAGCTCCCCCCCCCCTATAACTTGCCCTCTCTCTGAATAAGGAAGAAAGTATGCGTGTATGAACATGGTCATTTCAGTTGAAATATTTCTCATTTATTCTTGAATTTCAATAGCTCTATTACTAACTGATTGCGTAGCAACTCCACATTCATTGCCTTCGAAAGGGCTGCTCAGTTTTAAAAGTCCCATTTGACCAGGTTAGTCACCTGTTCTGGACAGTAGAGTCCAAGTCGATGTTCATTATACGATGTTACATTTGAGGATTTGTGAGAAGTTGCACAGGTAAATCTGTAGTATTACTGCGTGTGTTGGAGTCAGGTGATTTAGTGTGTGGGGGAGGGGGGAGGTGATTGTGGGGGAGGTGATTGTGGGGGGCAGGTGATTGTGGGGGGGGGAGGCAAGTAGTATGAGTCTTCTTTGACGAAATGAAGCTCACACCATTTTAGATTCATACTTTGCTATTGTAAGGGCTATCGACCTACATATCCTATATACTCTCTCTCTCTCTCTCTCTCTCTCTCTCTCTCTCTCTCTCTCTCTCTCTTGAGGAAAATAGGCTAATTACTGATATTGTAAGCGAGGCCATTTGATGTAAAGCAATAACATGTTAGGAAATTCAGATCTCTCTCTCTCTCTCTCTCTCTCTCTCTCTCTCTCTCTCCAAGGAAAATAATTAACGAAATTTTTATCACGAGCTTTATCTAGTCCACAAACTTAATCTAAACAACTTTTTTCTCGGAAATGTTATTATAAACCATCGCTGATCAAATGCATTTCAGTGAAATAGTTTCAATAGTTAAATTATTCATAATGCAGTCGATAGACAATGGTAATCACCTCATTATATATGGCATAACGCTTACTTGAAGGGCTATTGATACGTCGTCAGTTTTTCGATCTGTCAAGCAAAGGTCGTTCACCTGTAGTTTCGCTCAAGGTGGGAAGACGGAGAATCTACGCGTCTTCAGTGTTACACGAATTTAAAGGTTATTGTCAACTTAATTATGCAGTATTATATCCAAAATATTAATAATAACGATAAACAATTTCGAGATCAAATTAGACCAGCCTTTTTTTATTAAAATTGGTTATAACTCGGTTGAGTCCCTTGTCAGGCTGGGAGGAACATGGAGAGGAAAGGTCTCCTTTTTTCATTTGTTTGATGTCGGAAGTGCTTTAGTATATTTATGTAAAGTTAGTTATAGTAATTCAATTGTCTCTTTATTACAATTAATTCTGCGTTAATGATCTGCGAGCTGTGAAATTTGTGTCGATGTGATTAAAACGAATTTTTTGCTTCAGTGAGGAACTGTGGCTAAAGTTTTTATGTCTAGAGAAGACTTCTGTTTCACCCCGTGATAGTTCAATTGTGTATCAACTCGACGAGGAAATTGG
>NW_027171773.1:300000-312500 GCF_036898095.1 Palaemon carinicauda | reverse complement strand
CTGGGCCATTTTCCCCGTGGGAACTTTGGTATTATAGTATCCCCCCTTTCACCTAAAATTGTAACTTGACTAATAATAATAATAATAATAATAATAATAATAATAATAATAATAATAATAATAATAATAATAATAATAATATGCACTTAAACGTAAAAATGTGCAATTTCTCGATAGATTTGTGAAAATTTGGCTCTGAAATAGTTTTTTATTGAAATATACGAAGAACCATTATATGCCAACTTTTTTTTTAATGTCTTGTCTTGATTTGGTAGATTTATTGACAAAGGTTTCGTCTCTCTATTACTCATTTGGAAGTATTCTGACCTTAATCATCGGGTTTTGCTCGTTAAAATAGTGTACATCCCACCCTTGGAGGCATTGAGTTTCTCTTATAATGCTTGATATCAGTTTTTCTTACGTAAAAATAAGATTTTCCTTTCACCCAGCTGACTTCTGGGCACCGTTAGGGAAAATTCCAGCTTGAATCCGACGGCTATAATCTGTTGCAATTGAAAAATACTTTGAAAACAGAAAACTAAAAGTGGTCCTTTAATTCCACAGTAAATGGTTAGACTAGGGTTCGAGTCCCACTCAAGCTCGTTAGTTCCTTTGGTGGCTGCAATCTCACCATCCTTTTGATCTAAGGAAGGGGTGTGTGGGAGCCTATAGGTCTATCTACTGAGTAGTCAGCAGCCATTGCCTGGCCCTCCTTGGTCCTTGATTGGGTTGAGAGTGGGCCTGGGTGCTGTACATATGTATATAGGATGGCGGTTTGGGGGAGCCTATAGGTCTATCTACTGAGTCATCCAGCAGTCATTTCCTGGCCCTCCTTGGTCCTTGATTGGGTTGAGAGTGGGCCTGGGTGCTGTTCATATGTATATATATGGTCAGTCTCTAGGGCATTGTCCTGCTCGATAAGGCAATGTCACTGTCCATTGCCTCTGCCATTCATGAGTGACCTTTAAGCCTTTAAACCCTAAATATAGTTTGTGAATATGCCATATTTCATCGTTGTCCGTATGCAAGACATTGGGGGGGGGGGGGGTTAACGAGAAGCCTAGTGTGGACCTCGTTAAATGAAGCAAGACGTATGTACGTGAAATTGAATTGTATTATTATAGATGTTCGTTTGTTCGCTATCATTGATACGATTATTTCAGGAATATTCTCAATGGATTTTCCGCAGTTTACCAATGTGACGAAATAGTGACGTATTAATGACGTCACACATGCAATTTTTTGGGTCACATCGTTAGTCGACCAGTCAGGTCATTGTGGACTAGTACATTTCCACTAAAGGTACTAAAGAGGGCAGTTTAATCTTTTTCGAAATTATCTCATTTCGTGTGTGTGTATATATATATATATATATATATATATATATATATATATAATAACCTTTATTTCCTAATAAAACTAAAAGCTTTTATATGTCTCTGTAACTCTTTCAAGTGACGTGTTATGTTAATCACCTCTCCCACTCCGGGGTGTCTGAGGCGTTGGGGGGAGGGGGGGGGGAGTTGTTACCTGGTGTTTCCTTGGCCGGGGGGGGGGGGGGTCACCTGGTGTTTCCTTGGCCGGGGGAGGTGTGTAGACGTTGTTGCTTAATGTTTCAAAGTGTCACACAACGTTTTTCCTATTTATACAAAATATGTATTCTTGTTTTCTTCCAAAATATATGTCGTAAAACTTAAGAACTGATTTTTAGGTTAACAGCCATTTAAAATGTTACGGCGTTTTTTACAATCAAACAAAATATTATTTTTCGTATATTTGATTTATATTTTCGTTTAGTATAATTATTTTTTAGTATATTTCATTTTGTTAAATGATCTTGAAATCACGATATTATTATTGTCTTTGCTTAGGTCTAATGCCACTTGATTTACTTCATGGAAAATAGTGCATTCAGTACACCTCACGCAATGCATTGTAGGCATTACTTGACAGTCTTCCCGGTTTGCTGTTAAGGTTTTTAACTAACTATATATATATATATATATATATATATATATATATATACATATATATTTATATATATGTTTATATATATATATATATATATATATATATTTATTTATATTTATATTTTATATATATATAATTATATATATATATATCTATATATATATATATATATATATATATATATATATATATATATATATATATATATATCTAATTTATATATATATATATATATATATATATTTATATTATCTAATTTATATATATATATATATGTATATATATATAAATATCTTCTGTAAGGTGTTACCACTGAAGATATATATATATATATTATATATATATATTATATATATATATATATATATATATATATATATATATATATATATATATATATATATATATATCTTTTGAGTGGTAACACCTTAACGTGGTGAAAAGGTTTGTGAATCGCCATGATAAGCAAAGCTGTACTAAGTCAGGGTTACCTATACTAGATAGGTTTGCTGTGAGCGATCAGAGAAAAATCTCCCACCATCACAAATCCGCAGTTGGCCAGCGCCCTGATGAAAACTCTCCAAATTGGCTGCCAAATTAGATCAATTTCTCGAACGGTGTTGGCTTTTATTGACCTTTATTCATTTTTTTATTTCTTACGATACTACAACAGCTTCAAATTAACCTGTCTTATTGCCCAATCGGTTACTTATCTACCTAATTCATTGGCTACATATATACTTACTTAATTGGTTCCTTGTCTACTTACTTAATTGGTTACTTATCTGCGTACCTAATTACTTACAATGTTACTTGGAAGGTTTATGTGATCTCATGCCACACAGAAATCTTTGACACAACGTAAGATTCACTAGATTTTATGTCACGTACAAAAGTTAAAAGTTTCAATCTCAAATATTTGAAGAATTGTATCCTTTAGTCAATATCAGTTATCAAATCTACCTTAACGTAACTCAGAGAAAACAAGAAAATAATTAATTTTCCTTAAAAACTTAAATCATTATTAGTTATCATGTTAAGTGGGATATTA
Source organism: Palaemon carinicauda (assembly GCF_036898095.1). Lineage (NCBI taxonomy): Eukaryota > Metazoa > Arthropoda > Malacostraca > Decapoda > Palaemonidae > Palaemon > Palaemon carinicauda. The sequence goes on along the minus strand of NW_027171773.1, from coordinate 309,478 downwards.
TCCATTGATAATTTTCTGATCATAATAAGTTTCATATTTGATACTAATTATGTATTTTTCTCTTTTGCAGATGGTGTGATTGACAAGAAAAGGTAAGAGGGTATTACCAAGACTTTTAAAAAGCTAGGAAATTTTGTTAATAAAAAACCCAGTCGTTAATGATGGTTCCCCAGGAGACACGAAGTCGATGTAAAAACAAGTTTGCATCTCATTTATTAATACATCTTGTATTCTGTAAATCTAAATATCCTTCTGTGTCTCCTGGCTGGTGACGTCTGCATGTGGAAACCTGGCGGTGGTACATATTAAAGGATTTCATCTCCTTTAATGTAACGCAAGCATGTGGCATCAGTACTGACTGGTTGGTTGAGTAGATTTCAATACTTCTCTTGTAACGTAAGACTTATAGATTCAATTATAATAGGTCTTTGTATTTTAGTTACTTTGTTTCACTAGTATTAAGGTGTTTACTGGATAACCCACTGCTGTGGTTGGGCACCTGAGAGGGGTGTTGGGCTTACCCGGCTGATGTTCTGGTGAGTATATATTCTGATGAAACATTAGAAATGCAGAGTATAGTGGAGGTCTCTGATTGGCTAAAGTCAATCTTCGACCAAGGTCCCCACTCTTGGGGATTTTTTTCCGCATATCAGGGATTATTTTTGCGGTTCAGGACATAAAACTTGGGTATCTGATCGATCTTGGTTTTTTTTTTCTTTTTCTTTTTTTTTTGGGGGGGGGGGGTGGGAATTGTTAGCACTCAAATATCCTCCATGTCCCTCAGAATTTAACAATAGTTTTCTATAAGAAATTTGAATAAGCAGCGATTTTCTTAGACTTGAATTTGCGAAGATTTTTTTTTTTTATCTATTTTGACGTTTGACAAAATCGTTTTTAGCGCGTGAGTTTTGCTCAACAGTCATTTTCTGGATTTGAGGTCCAAGTCTAGATTTTAATCGTAGTTGTTGGTAAAGGAAGAAACGGAGACAATAGCCTACCAGTGCCTGGTTCTAGGCCTAAATTCCCTTTTAAACTCAGTGAGGAAATTAAAAGGCCGTATTTTCGTAAAATCTAATCAACATTTTACTGGAAAAATTACATATTTTCTTTTGATTTGGGAGAGGAAATTGATTTTCTCACGTTTTTAAAAATTTTGGAAACTGTTGGCGGCGATGAAGTGTCGTAAAACACTGTTTAATTACCTCTGCTAACGAAGTTCGAAGGAGGTTATATCATTCCCACTGTTTGTGTGTTAGCTCGTGTGTGTTTGTTTGTTTGTTGGTACCAGCTTCATACCACAATTTTAATCGTAGATTAATGAAACTTGCAGGGATTAACTGTTATGTAAGAAGCTGTAAATGATTAAAGTCAATGGTCAAGGTCACGGTCAAGCAAAATGTCCAATTCACCTAATCAGCCATAGGTTTGGACATCGTTGTCACAGAGACTTCAAACTTAGTTCATATTTGAGTGTATGAAAATCCACGCCAATTAACACATGTTAAAGTCAAAGGTCAAGATCAAGGTCGAGCAAAAGGTCGAGAAATAAGCTGCCTCGGCAGAGGTCTGCGGTCTACTGAGTACCCCTCTAGTTTTGGTATATTTTGCTCTTCAAAAGCGTAAGAAGGAACCGTGAATTTGATGTGATTGGCGTATGAGTTATTTTGACGTAGAGTATACATACATACGTACAAAATAATTCATTTGTTGAAATGCAAATACAGTCAGCGAGTTCTTCAACATACACATGTAACATAAATACTTCAAAATACTTCAATATTTTATGAATAGACCAAATTAAACCTTTTCACGCAGACATTTTTTAAAATTTTTTTATAGTTTATATATGAACGATCTATTTAATGTTATTACTGTTCTTCGAATGTTTTATTTTAATTATTCATCACTTCTCTTGTAGTTTATTTCCTTCTTTTCCTTCCTCACTGGGCTATTTTTCCCTATTGGAGCAAACAAACAAACAAACAAACAGACAGACAAACAGGGGCGAAAACATAACCTCTTCTCAACTTTGTTGGCGGAGATAATAATACGAGTACATAGAAATGTCTGATTCACTTTACTCCCTTGAAGGGCTGATTTCCTGGTCCTATCGCAAAGGGAATCCCTGTTTCCTATCGAACCTAGAACCTACGTCATCATTTTATCGTATACATTGTAATGCATTTAGCGTATACATACAGTCCCTGATAAGTATGCTATACACAATTATTTGGTTTAAATATTGTTTCCACAATCTCATTAAACGGTAGCCCTAAGAAATTCAGCATTCGTATAGCTGTGCATTCAAAATTCTTACGGTGTCTACAACCTAGTTTAGGCAGCTGGCATTATCAGCCACGCCCACCAGTTACTCTCTCTCTCTCTCTCTCTCTCTCTCTCTCTCTCTCTCTCTCTCTCTCTCTCTCTCTCTAAGATCTAATGAAGGCAATAAAAGTTCTTAAAGGAATAACAAATGTAGATTACAACAACCTCTTCACGCTTAGCACAAATCGGTCCTGAAGTAACGGATTCAAACTGGAATTAAAAAGATACAACACCACTCAATGTGGTAATTTCTTTACATACAAAATAGCAAATACTTGGAGTAGACTTCCAGTGGATGTAGTAAACAGTAACACGGTAAACGAGTTCAAGAATAAGTTAGACAAGATCATAAAATCTCTCTAAAAGTTGAAACTAAATCGTTCCACCCAAGAGCAAATGGAGTCCCCGCGGATGGACTGAAAAATCTCTCTCTCTCTCTCTCTCTCTCTCTCTCTCTCTCTCTCTCTCTCTCTCTCTCTCTCTCTCTGTTATTTAACAAATATCTTGTTAGTAAACTTGATACGTTCATGGGTGGGTCTCCCGCAGTACTAGTGCTTAGGTCAGAACTGTTCAATTTTGGTGTCCTTTCAACGTTGTCAAAAATAACTTTGCAATAATCTTAGCTCAGTAGAGTGCAGACCTCCGCCGCAGCAGCTTATTTCTCAACCTTTTGCTCGACCTTGACCTTGGCCTGTAATTTTAACACTTCATTGGCGTGAATTTTCATACACTCAAATATGAACCAAGTTTGAAGTCTCTCTGACAACAATGTCCTAATTTATGGCTAATTACGTGAATTGGACATTTTGCTTGACTGTGACCTTTGAGTTTGACCTTCCAAAATTTAATCATTTCCAGCTTTGTACACATCAGTTAATCTCTGCAAGTTTCATTACTCTACGATTAAAATTGTTTTCAGAGGGGTGTTCACAAACAAACACACACAAACAAAGTACACACACACACAGGTGGTAAAACATAACCTTCCATTATCGTTGTCAGCAGCTGGGAGTTCCATAGTGTGTACAAGTAGAAGGCTTTTTTTTATTTATTAATAAATTCAAGGCCATAATTTTACAAGGGCACTTTAGTCCTTCGACAAAGTCAACCCAGAGCAGGTTCTCACTTGGTCCTATCTTTGCGTAGAAGTAGATTAAAGATATAAATTTTTTACTTCCACCAACGAAGTTGGGAGGAGATTATGTTTTCGCCCCTATTTGTCAGTTTGTTTGTGAACAACTCCCTGGCCATAATTTTACTCATAGAGTAGTGAAACTTTCAGGGATTAATTGTTATATTGAGACTTGGAAGTAATTTCATGTTGAAAGTCCTAGGTCAAAGGTCAAGGTCAAGGTCGAGCAAAGATCGAGCAAAGATCGAGCAAAGGTCGAGCAAAAGGTCGTCAGAAATAAGCTGCCTTGGCAGAGGCCTGCACTCTGTTTTTCTAGTTTAACTCGGTTTTGATTTGTACCTACCTTGACGGCATCTCTCTCTCTCTCTCTCTCTCTCTCTCTCTCTCTCTCTCTCTCTCTCTAAAATAGTAATCATAAAATAATTTGAAACATTCTGACGTGGATATCCGTAGTTTGTATTCCCAGAAAGATTATTTATAGGTTTAGATTAAGTCGTTCTTATGTCAGCTCATGCAATTAAACAAGTGTTTGCTGGAATAAGAAGCTTAGGGGCTCTATACCAACAAGATATTGAAATTCAGTTCAAAGTGAAGCAGGAAATTGCCGTGAAAAAAAAAATAGTCAAAACAAAGTGTTCAACTTATTTTTTCTTTTAGAATATATTCTTGGGAATACTTTCATTGAAATTATTTGCTTCGTATTAAATTGCAATATTTTTTCTTCATATTCCATTAGCGGACAGGTGTAAACGCCTCATTAGTTAATTATTGACTAAACTCTAACCGCAAGTGGGTGGTGGTGTCCTTCGTCTTTTTTCGACTAGTCGAACAAAAGGGTTTTCTGCACATTTGTTCTTCGTTAAGGGAATTCTCCTCCACCAACGAAGTTAGAAGGAAGTTATGTTTTCGCCCCTGTTTATCCGTTTGTTTGTATGTTTGTGAACAGCTTCCTGACCACAATTTAACTCATAGAATAATGAAACTTTTAGGGATTAATTATGTTGAGACGTGGAACTTATTCCAGTTTGAAAGTCCTAGGTCAAAAGTCACGGTCAAGGTTGAGCAAAAGATCGAGAAATAAGATGCCGTGGCGGACGTCTGCGCTCTACTGAGTGCCCCTTCAGTTTTTAAATAAGTTTTAATCTAAAAATGTGAAGTCTTACATAGTGAAAAACACAACAGTTCGTTTAGTATAAAAGTGAAAAGTTGAATTCGTTTTGCATGAATTAATTTTGTTACTAATGTTTCATGTTGACATTTCCGGCGACAATATCATTTTGATGATACAATAGTGGTTATTAGTGATCCACATGACTGCATAAGACTTCAATTTTGTCTTTAATATTTTGTGAACTAAGCAACATGGATCGAAGGCATGACTATAGTTTCATGTGTACTTCAATTACTCCTTAAAACTAATTTATTTCTATGTCAAAAATGTGGCCCTCGTATATGGTAACGTTCATAGAAATGTTTGCTACTTAATTTAAAGATATTTTCTATGTAAGGAAATTTGTTGTTTATATTGGTTTATATTATGTTTGACTTTGTTTGACCTTAACAGGTATTAATTGGCGTGGATTTTCATACACTCAAATATGAACCAAGTTTGTTTAAATTGGTTTATATTGTGTTCGACTTTGTTCGACCTTAACATGTATTAATTGGCGTGGATTTTCATACACTTAAATATGATCCAAGTTTGAAGTGTCTGTGACAACGATGTTCAAAACGTTATGGCTGATTACGTGAATTGAACATTTTGCTTGACCTTGATCTTTGACCTTGACCTACCAAAATCTAATCGTTCCCAGCTTTTTACATAACAGTTAATCCCTGCAAGTTTCATTACTCTACGATTAAAATTGTGGTCAGGAAGCTGTTCACAAACACACAAACACACACACACAAACAAACAGGAGATAAAACATATCCTTCTTTCAGCTTCGTTGGCGGAGGTAATAATCAACAACATAAATATTTGGACTTTATTAAGGTTGGTTATAAAGGACCAGTGCTTCTGTTGAGTTTCAGCCCTGAAAGACTTAGTTCAGATTTTATAACAATTATCATTTTAATCTAACTTGGCGTACAAATGAATTGAACGTTCACATTTGCCAATGTAACGTCTTTGCCTGGTGATTGCCAGACTGGGGATCAAGTCCCGCTCAAACTTGTTAGTTCCTTTGGTCGCTGTAACCTCACCATCCTTATGAGCTAAGGATGGGGGTTTGAGGGAACTTATAGGTCTATATGCTGAGTCATCAGCAGCCATTGCTTGACCCTCCCTGGTCCCAGTTTGAATTGAGAGGGGGGCTTGGGCGCTCATCATATGTGTATATGGTCAGTCTCTAGGGCATTGTCCTGCTTGCTAGGGCAATGTTACTGTCCCTGTCCCTTGCCTCTGCCATTCATGAGCTGCCTTTAGACCTTTAAGCCTTTAAACTGTTCGTACCTAAGCACTGGTTTTACGTCTGGGGAGTCTCGTCAGTGACATCATACAATAGTGTTAATCTTTATTTGAAATTACTCTTTAGGAGCCAAATTCTAAAATACGTGTCTACGTTAAATCATGTTTGTGTTTCCAGGTGACGTAGGTGATCTTAGATGTGTTTTTCATATTGCAATATTCGTGGTTTTCTTCTAAAACAGTCATGGGGTGTCTTGTTACCTCAGCCAAAGGAGGTTATAAAGTCGAGTCGGTTTATTTATTTATTTGTGTGTGTGTCTGTGGAGAGGATTACGTCAAAACCACTCGACAGATTCTGACGAAATTTTCACCACAGATAGATCTTAGGTCATGGACGAACTCATTAAATTTTGGAGATATTCCGGATCCGGATTCTAGATCCGGATTTCCCTTTTTCGCCCTTTTAAAGATGACGTCAAAACCAGTCGACGGATTTTGACGATATTTCCACCACCGATAGATCTCAGGCCATGGATGACTCCATTAACCTTCGGCGGAGGTCATAAATCTGTGAGTGCTTTTGTTTATAATAATGCTTTTTTTTTGTGGTTCAGAGTCTGGTCAGAAGTCTAGCCCATACCGGCGACTGTTAATGGCCTCTCATGTAGTTTACTTTACTTTAAGGGTGCTTTTCTGGTCCTATACTACAGGGGAACCTTACTCTCTCCATGACTTTTCGTAATTCATTTCATCTTATACATTCCAAGACATTCAGCTTTTCACACTGCATATTGCTCGTTGAGTGTCCATATTATCGAAGCACTTTGAAAATAATCTTTAGTTTCCTATTGAGAGCCTTAATATCTTCAGTCTTTCGGATGTCTAGTGGGAGCTTATTGTATGGTCTCGGGGCCGCATATTTGAAAGCTCTAGAGTCTAGAACCTAGTACAGTTGACATGTATCTTGGTTCCAATAATTTGAAACCATCTGCAACTATTCTCGTGTCAAACGTTGGCTACACAATGTGTAGCAATTCTCTTAGATATTTTGGACATCCGGTTCTGATAGCTTAATGGGTTATTGTGCATAATTGTTAAACAAAATTCTTGCTTTAATAGGCAGCCAGTGTAAATCAATTAATATTGGAGTGATCAATTAAAGGACTATATTTTTTCAAATCAATTAAATTGTTATGCTGAACTATTTTCTTTGTCTTATTACCTCCGCCAACGAAGATGGGAGCAGGATATGTTTTCTCCCATGTTTATCCTGTTGTCTGTTTGTTTGTGAACAACTTCCTGGCCACAATTTTACTCATAGAATACTGAAGCTTTCAGGGATTAATTATGTTGAGACTTTTGAAAGTCTCAGGTCTTAGGGTAAAGGTCGAGCAAAAGGGTGACCGAAAAATACGCCGACGGTCTAAATTGATTCTGGGAAAGTCAGTTGGTTTAGAGAAAGAAGCTGCCGTGGCGGAGGTCTTCACTCTGTTTTTTTTCTAGTTTGTAATGGGTTTGAAAATGATAATGGATCCTTACCCCCTCCCCAATCACAACATCCCCATCCGGGTGGGTAACTTAGTCTCAGAGTGAGAAGTTCGCTGTTCGCTATTTCACTGGGATAGACGTTTTCCAGTTTGTCTAGACGGTATTAAAATGTCTTTTGTCTTGTGTAATGTATGGAATTATTCATTCCTTTTCCTGTTGTAATCTAGTTTCAAACTGTTAAGATTTCCATCGAGTTAGACGAAATTGGGGCTTTGAAACTGTTTCCCCTTTAACCTCAAATGCTGGATTGAAACCCAGATTTGCTTACATTCATGTTACTTACTGGTGTTCCTTGTGAGTAGTCTTCAAGGCCCAACTCCATTGCTGGTGCAGCTCTTCATAGGGCCTCCCTCGTTCATATTTTAGTTAACATCTATATTCTTGTCTGATGCACTTTTTATTTAAGTCGTAGCATTCAGTGAATAAGTGGGTTTCTAATTTCTTATCAAAACTATGCAGACTTTCCCGATTCTTGAGATTTTCAGACAGCTTATTATAGTTTCTTGGTGCATACGATGCAAACGCTCTAAAACCGATAATTAAATTGCATCTCGGCTCATTCCATCTATGACGATCTACGCTATGTCTTAAAGTCATAGAAGTATCACTTTGAAAGCCATTTAATAATTCATTTATATAATTTGATTTTCATAAGACATGTCTTGTAAATACTTCTTGCGTTTCCTGGTAGCCAATGTAGATCAATTAATAGTTTTATGGCTATATTGGCATGACAGTTAGTGGTTAGAACGAATTGTTCATCTAGATGTTTTTCAAGACAGCGTCATCAATATCACTTCAATGTCCTTATTTATTTGGTGGTTTAAAAGTTTAAAGGTCGCCCATGAATGGCAGAGGCAAGGGACAGTGACATTGCCATATCAAGCAAGACAATGCCCTAGAGACTGACCCATATATACATATGAACAGCACCCAAACCCCCACTCTACCCAAGCTAGGACCAAGGAGGGCCAGGCAATGGCTGCTGATGACTCAGCAGGCAGACCTATAGGCTCCCCAATACCCCCTTCCTTAGCTCACAAGGATGGTGAGGTTGTAGCGACCAAAGGAACTAACGAGTTTGAGCGGGACTCGAACCCCAGTCTGGCGTTTATCAGTCAGGGACGTTACCAATAAGGCCACCACAACCTTTGTTTACAAAGAGCTACTAAAGATAATCACATTAGGAATAGTGTGATCAGTCCAATCCTATAACTTGGATTCTGGTAACCTATTGAAAACTATCCTGCCTGAGAATCTACTGGACTGGGGTTCGAGATCCGCCAAGCTTGATAGCTTCTAGTAGTGTCTGCAACCTCACCATCCATGCGAGCTAAGGATGGGGGATTTGGGGGAGCCTATAGGTCTACTTACTGAGTCATCAGCAGCCATTTTCTGGCCCTCCCTGGTCCTAGTTTTCACTGATATGTATACGAGTATATGGTCAGTCTCTAAGGTACTGTTCCTGTTCCTTGCCTCTGCCATTCATGAGTGACCTTTAAACTCTATACTTATCTGGGGAATTTCCAAGCTGCTCTAGGGCCCTGAACGGCATTCCAGGACCCAGTGCCAGGCATTAAGACCAAATCAATGAATCCAGTCTAATGTCATTTTGTATATATCTATATTATTGGTTTATCATAAGTTCTACAGAGGCATGGAGTTAGTTATTTCAACCTATTTTGGGGATGATACACAAGTTTACTTTAGGATTGAAAGACATTGAAATCACAACTAGAAATTAAACTCCCTTCTCACTATTGTAAATTAATAAGTGAATGAATGACATTCAAACATCATCATCATCATCTCCTCCTACTCCTACTCCTATTGACGCAAAAGGCCTCGGTTAGAATTCGCCAGTCGTCTCTATCGTGAGCTTTTGAATCAATACTTCGCCATTCATCAGCTCCTACTTCACGCTTCATAGTCCTCAGTGACGTAGGCCTGGGTCTTCCAACTCTTCTAGTGCCTTGTGGAGCCCAGTTGAAAGTTTGGTGAACTAATCTCTCTTGGGGAGTGCAGAGAGCATGTTCAAACCATCTCCATCTATCCCTCACCAT
>NW_027171773.1:292500-295000 GCF_036898095.1 Palaemon carinicauda | reverse complement strand
TTTTGTTTAGTGAAATATATATTTCTTTCGTCTTAAAAAACTTAGTCTACCAATTCCAACTAACAGCTTCGATGATAGGTTTGTCGGAGCTTACTGTTTCACTTACTTTTTATACTCTCTCTCTCTCTCTCTCTCTCTCTCTCTCTCTCTCTCTCTCTCTCTCTCTCTCTCTCTCTCTCTCTCTCTCTCTCTCTCCCAGGTTCAGGTTCAGGTTCTTGGGTGAGGCATAGCCCTTACCAAGGCGCCTCAAAAAGTTTATCTTCTTGTACTGTTTTGTCTTTTCTTCCACATCAGGTTTAATACTTTTTTTCTTTTCTATATTTGTTTCACTAAATAAAAATAATCCTACTCTCTTCTTTAAGTCTTCCTCGTATGGTTGTTTTAGCTCAATTGCTTCATTCCTTTCTTTTCTATATTCCTGGCAAAATAACAAAAAAATGTATCAAATCTTCCTCCTCATTTTCACAACAATTACAGTTTATATTCCCCTCATTATGTCTATCTACAATATTTAGTTTTAACGTATTAGTTCTTGCTCTAAAAAATATCACTGAAGCAAATGTATTGTCATAAATTAACTCTTCTTTAATTTCTTTCTTCCATGTTCTATATATTTCTAAGCTCACTTTACTTGCTATTTCTTCTTTCCACTTTTCAATATCCCACTTTCTGGTTTCCTATTTTTTTTCTGCCTTGTTCATTCTTCTTATTTGTCTTATGCCTAAACTTAATTCTTCCAAATACTTTGCAGGTTGTTTCCACCATCTTCCTTCCTTTTCTTGAATATCCTGGATAATTATTTTCAGTATTTCCTTCTTTCCATTCAGGGTACGATTTAAGTACTGCAGCTTCCCATCCATCACCCTTGCTTTCATAGAAGATGCACCTATCTCCCCTCTTAGAGTAGTATTAGCTGTGCTTTTAGTGGCACCTAAAATCTTCCTGTATGCCCCATTCTCTATTCTTTGTAGTTTCTCTATTTCAGTTTCTGTTAGATTTATAATACTTATTCCATACAAAATAGATGGTAAAGCAATACTTTTCCAGAACGTTTTTCCTATCATTACTTTATTGCAACTTATCTCTATAACTGAATATTTTAGATTAGCTAATTTTTGTGCCTTTTCTATCATTACCCTTTTCTGAGTTTTAAATATATTCCTATTATTATCTAGCTTTATTCCTAAGTAGGTTAATCTTTCTACTACTTTGATTCCCTCTATGTTATCTGGCTTTTTTCTTTCATATTTTAAATCATAATATTACTCTTTTCTTTATTAATTTCTAACCCACATTTTTTACTAGTTTCTACTAATATCTGGATGTTACGCTTTGCATTACGTATATCCTGTGCAATTATTAAGGCATCATCTGCAAAAATAATGATTCCATCTTCATTAATTGATTTCTAAAACCGTTTCCTTCCTCTTCTGTTTTCTTCATGACAATATACGTAATCAGTTTAAAAAGTGAAGTTGATCCTGTGCAACCCTGTTTAATTTCACTCGTAAATATTTGCAATTGCATTTATGATTTTGGTGTCAATTCTATATTCTTTTAAAACTTCTATTAGTACCTCCCATTTTACAGAGTCAAATGCTTTACTAAAGTCTATCGCGGTTACTATAAGGGGTTTCTTGTTACTATTGCTCTCTTCCACACAATACTGTAATATAAAGATATTATCCTCTATCCTACCTCCACCTGTAAATCCTGCTTGACATTCATTGTCTTCTTCATTCATTCTTATGTGGTCTTCTATTTCCTCGTTCACCATGATCATGAATATTTTATAAGAAATATTTAATAGAGCTATGGGTCTTAGGTCTTTTGCCATTGGCCTTCTTTTCTTTTCAACCATCTTTGTTCTTGACTTCTTCCACCTATTTGGTTTTTCTTTTTCGTCTAACTCATTTTGATAACATTTCTGTAAGGTTTCAAGACACATTTTGCATTTTCCTAGTGCCTTATATAGCTCGGGTTTTAGGCCATCTGGTCCTGCTGCTTTCTTTGCCTTTAATTTTCCCCAGGCAATTCTTTACTTTTTCTATTGTGATTTTTGGATTTTTCATTGGTTTTATTTTCCCTTTTGTTACCAATACAAGGTCATAGTGTTCCCTAAATATGTCCGGTATATTGATCCATTCTCTCGCCTCCCTCTCTCTAAATATTTAAGTATACCCTACTAAAACTTCGTAGTTTTCTTTGAAAAATATTTGCGTTGATAGAAAACGTTATTAATTTGAACCGGAGACTATTGTAATATTTCCTCTATTATCGAACTGATCTGAAATACTTCATTTTAATTTACTTTACTTTAAGGAATGCTTTTCTACCCATATACAGCTGGGTAACCCTACTCTGTACATGACATCCACGGTCATTTTATCATGTTCGTTCGAAAGCATTCACCATTTCACACTGAATATTGCTCGTTTATTGTCAAATCCACATTATTGAAGCATTTAGAGAACAAGAAAGGCTTCAGTTTCCTCTTGAA
>NW_027171773.1:267500-282500 GCF_036898095.1 Palaemon carinicauda | reverse complement strand
TCACTCATATATATATATATATATATATATATATATATATATATATATATATATATATATATATATATATATATATATATATATATAGTGTGACATTTTAGATCCTATATTTTAAAGACATCGTATGAAAGTTGGATCTTGCCTGTCTTTGCCAAAGATTCAGAAGTTGCCTTAAACCTTGGCCATCCTCACTTCACGCCAGCTGGATTACTCTCTGTCGATCAAATTCTGGTCCAGGTCATATATGTTAACCATATTTGACTCGCTGAATAAACTCGCATGTATCTGTGCCTAGTCTTTGGTCTTAGATTTTACAATATAAACCATCATCATCATCTCCTCCTACGCCTATTGATGCAAAGGGCCTCGGTTAGATTTCACCAGTCGTCTCAATCTTGTGCTTTTAATTGAATACTTCTTCAAGCTCAATGGCTTCTTGTAGTCTCTTCAATCTCACACCATCCTTGCGAGCAAAGGATGAGGTGTTTTGGTTTCCCTTGCAGTTCATTTATCTCCCCATATCCTTTCCTCACTGGGCTAATTTCCCTTTTGGAGCCCTTGGGCTTATAGCATCTTGCTTTTCAAACTAGGGTTGTAGCTTAGTAAGTAATAACAACAACAACAATAATAATAATAATAATAATAATAATAATAATAATAATAATAATATTAAATTCCCCCTTACCTCCGTTCCTGCTCCCTTTATTCCATCTTGATGTCCAACCAATTTTGAACAGAACAGTACCATCAAGGATATTAATTGCGTAAGGTAAATATTATATAGAAATGAGGTTGGGGGTTGCTTATAAAGAGCACTCTTAATTCTGAATATGTTGTGAGGTGAATTTCTTTATATTTTGCTTGAAATTTTGTCATTTCCATTATTTTGGTAAAGGCTGTTATAGGGAGAGAGTATGTTATGATTATTATTATTAAGCTACAACCCTGGTTGGAAAAGCAGGATGCTATGATAAGCAGCTCTTCTAAGAGAAGGAGACCCCAAAATCAAACCATTGCCTGGCCCTCCCTGGTCCTAACTTTGGTGGGGAGGCGGCTTGGACACCGATCATAATATAAGATCTAGGGTAGTGCCATAGCCTCTGTACCATGGTCTTCCACTGTCTTGGGTTAGAGTTCTCTTGCTTACACTCCGGCACACTATTCTATTTTTCTGTTAAAGTTTTCATAGTTTATATAGGTGATATTTATTTTAATGTTTTTACTCGCAGAATATTTTATTTTTCCTTGTTTCCTCTCCTCACTGGGCTATTTTCTCTGCTGGAGCCCCTGGGCTTGTAGTATCCTGCTTTTCCAACTAAGGTCGTAGCTTAGCAATTATTAATAATGATAATAATAATATAAGCCCAATGGCTCCAACAGGGAAAATATCCCAGTAAGGAAAGGAAATAAAAAACTGTAAGTAATTAGTGATTGATATAAAACATTTTAATATCAGTAAAAACCTTAAAATAGATCTGTCATATATATATATATATATATATATATATATATATATATATATATATATATACTGTATATACATACATACATACATACTTATATATATATATATATATATATATATATATATAAATATAAACTTTGAAGGGAAAATTATGTCAGCCTTTTCAACAAAAACATTCGCTGTAAGTTAAAACTTGCAAAATTCCAAGTGCATGATTATAAAGAGCATTCCACAGCCTGTTCATAGCTGAAATAAAACTTCCAGAATAAGTGAATAGTATTGTGACCCTTCTAAACCTCAATTACATTATTTACATTAAATGTTACTGGCTTTCTGGGGCATCTCTCTCTCTCTCTCTCTCTCTCTCTCTCTCTCTCTCTCTCTCTCTCTCTCTCTCATATTTTATGATATTCATTCCAAGGCATTCAGCATTTCACACCACATATTGCTCATTTATTGTCAAGTCTACACTATCGAAGCACTAGGGTTGCAGCTTGGCTAGTAATGATAATAACTAGAGGGGCACTCAGTAGAGCGCAGACCTCCGCTACAGCAGCTTATTTCTCGAACTTTTGCTTGACCTTAACCTTTGACATTATGTATTAATTGGCGTGGATTTTCATACACTCATGGGAGAAGGACACTCCAAAATCAAACCATTGTTCTCTAGTCTTGGGTAGTGCTATAGCCTCTGTACCATGGTCATCCATTGTCTTGGGTTAGAGTTCTTTTGCTTGAGGGTACACTCGGGCACACTATTCTATTTTATTTCTCCTCCTCTTGTTTTGTTAAAGTTTTTTATAGTTTATATAGGAGATATTTATTTTAATGTTACTGTTTTTATCTTAGTTTTCCTTGTTTCCTTTCCTCACTGGGCTATTTTCCCTGTTGGAGCCCCTGGGCTTATAGCATCCTGCTTTTCCAACTAGGGTTGTAGTTTAGCAAGTAATGATAATAATAATGATAATAATAATACCAATAATAACGAAGTCTGTGATAACGATGTCCAAACTTATGTCTGATTACGTGAATTGGACATTGGACATTTTGTTAGACCGTGACCTTGGCCATACAAAATTTAATCATTTCCAGCTTTTTACGTAACAGTTAATCCCTGAAAGTTTCATTACTCTACGATTAAAATTGTGGCCAGGAAGCTGTTCACAAACACACACACTCATACACAAACAGGTGGTAAAACATAACCTCCTTCCAACTTCGTTGGCGTAGGTAATAAATACTCTCCAAGTCAGGTATCGAAATAAATTGTATATATGTGTTTTTCTAGGTAAGTTGACCATTCCTAGAACCTATCTATTAATACCGAAAAGTAGATTGGTTTCTAAATCAATTTTCTTAAGTGGGTAATGATATTTCCTTTCCTCACTGGGCTATTTTCCCTGTTGGAGCTCTTATGGGCTTATAGCATCCTGGGTTTCCAACCAGGGTTGTAGCTTAACTTATTGTAATAATAATAACAACTTGCATCTAAGCTTATGGTTTCAATTTTGTACTGCGTGCTATTTTCCCACAGCTGTCTCTGAGGTGAATGCCTCCCCGGACCCCAACGCTAAAACATATTACTCGTAAATCCAATGATTAAACGTAATTTTATTACAGAAATGAAGATGTCAATCTTTCAATTTTGAAAAGTTTAGACTCGACTGTGTGCTAAGAGGCCAGTTGCTCTCTCTCTCTCTCTCTCTCTCTCTCTCTCTCTCTCTCTCTCTCTCTCTCTCTCTCTCTCTCTCCCAGAATTCGGATTTTTTAGAAGTTAGGCCTACCTAGCATAGATTTTGTGGTGTAACAGAATTAAGGATTAAGAGAACAGGCTTGAGAGAGAGAGAGAGAGAGAGAGAGAGAGAGAGATTTCAAGAATATTTGAACCTAAAAATTCGATACTTTATGAAATATGATCTATACTTAATAAAAAAAATCTACGCTTTGGCAATACACACTCGATCGCTAAGTACTTTATTTTGATTAGTTAATAATGCTAATCTCTTCGATGATGGTATCCCCTTGGCCTAATTAAAGCCTGCCATCTGTCTAATTGCTTTTTCGTTTGATTTTAATTGTTAATCGTAAAAAAACTTCATTTGTAAATTAGCAAGCTGGCAACCTATTTCTTTTCAAATGATTTGACTCGTGAGGCTGGTAAGGGTGGACCCTGGAGGGGTACTCTACTACTGTCACTGTGTACAGTCAGTGTGTTCTGTTCTGTTCTCAGTTGTCTTGTCTTTCCTCACTCAGTGTTCTTTTCGATTGTTCCGGGTCTGCAATGTCAAGCATTCCTGCCAGGCTATCTATAAGCAAGCCAGGAAACATGCAAGGTGAGAGAGGGACTTTGGAATTAAACTGGTATGTCCTAAAAACCTGAAAATATATTGTGCATGTGTTACAAAGGGTCCCAGTGGATGTATCGTTTTGACTAGGAAGTCAATGCATCTATTTCATTGTCACTTTTATTGTATATGTTAAGGGTTAAAGCCAGCTTATACGAACGTTGTCAAAATCATTTAAAACTTGTCTGTCTTTATAAGGACGTTGTCAAAATCATTTTTTCCCCCGATCTCCTACTGACGAAATGTTACTGGAGGCCATTTTCAATTTTAATTAGTAATGACTTGTTATTAAATCGAGTGAAACTTTTAGATTATTAATGTCTTCAAATAATGTGTTTTTACGTACATCAAAAGTATTAAATGATAATCTTACAGATCTCTTGTTGCGTCCGTAGATATTTTTATAGGTGACAGGCACGCTATTTCGAAGCTTAAATAATTACCTTCTCCAACGAATTGGGAAGGAGGTTATGTTTTTGCCCCTGCTTGTTTGTGAACAGCTTCCTGGCCACAATTTTAATCGTAGTGATGAAACTTGCAGGGATTAATTGCTACGTAGAAAGCTGGAAAATATTAAATTTTTGGAGGTAGAGATCAAATGTCCAATTCACTTAATCAGCCATAAGTCTGGACATCGTTGTCACAGACTTCAAACATGGTTTAAATTTTAGTGTATGAAAATCCACGCCAATTAATACATGTTAAGGTCGATAAATAAGCTGCCGCGGCGGAGGTCTGCGCTCTAAATTTGTGTCCCTCTAGTTTATTTTTATTTTTTTCTTGTTTGGTGCTATTCATTCTTAGAATAATTGAACGTGCAGGAGGTGTTGGAGAGCGTGGTTTATAAAGATTTGGAGGAGTAAAAATGTACTCTTCATTTTGTTCTTCCCTTCGCCTTTCTTTGAAGTGTCTACTGCTGCTCCTGCTAGAGATACGAGGGTGGGGTTAAATGATGAGGACATGCTATAAATCTTTAAAGTAATCTTGTAGATGCCACAACAGAAGGTAGAACCAGAAGGATAATTTTTGTCACCATAGTTTGTACTTAAACTTGTCACTTCCATCTACGCATTTTTTTCTTTTTGAAATTCCAATGTATATTTGTCTTAAGGACTCTCTCTCTCTCTCTCTCTCTCTCTCTCTCTCTCTCTCTCTCTCTCTCTCTCTCTTCTCTCTCTCTCTGTGGTTAATTAAGTGTTGGGTTTCCGTAATGAAATGGTAGGAAGTGTGAGTTTTTAATTGTTCTTATATCATATATGTATAACCGTGGTATATTAGTCTTGTTTTAGCTTTTTTTGCATAAAAGTATCTCGCATTTTATAGCAAAAATTTTATGTAATTTAGCCTTGCTTACGTATAGTTTTAACTCGTAAGAAGATGAAAGTCAATTAAAGTAATTAGTGGTTGTAAAGACAGCTAATTTTTTGAATTGCGTAGATACTGTTTTGTGATAAGATTCCTTTTCTATCTATGAATTAAATGAGGAGATTTTAGGCTAATCATTTGCGTCAAAGGTACATTTACTGAAGCATTGATTTTCTTATATACTTTTTTTCACTTTGTGAAAGGGTTTGTGTATCGTGATGGTAAGCAAAGCTGTACTAGTCAGGGCCATCCCTACTAGGTTGGTTTGCTGTGAGCGATCATCACTATCACCAATCCATTTTGGACAGTCCTTTAATGAAGGGCCAAACCCCAGATGTGAGTAAGGACAAGTCTGAGGCCTATGTCCTGCAGTGGAGTAGAAGTGGGTTGACATATAGTTCTCGTGACATGCATTAGTCATACGGTTATTACCTCCGCCAACAAAGTTGGAAGGAGGTTAGGTTTAGCCCATGTTTGTGCGTTTGTAATTTGAGTTTCTTTGTGAACAGTTTCCTGGCCACAATTTTAATTGTAGTGTAATGAAACTTGCAGCGATTAATTGTTACGTATAAAGCTGGAAATGATTAAAATTGGACGGAATACTGGATCAGTACTCGTATGAGACTGTCTCATACGTTGCACATAATATGACGCAATGTCAAGGTGGGACTGGATCAGTACTCGTATGAGACTGTCTCATACGTTGCACATAATATGACGCAATGTCAAGGTGGGAACTTCAGTGTGATACGGTACTGGTGTTGTCCACAATTTTGTTGTGAGAGAGAGAGAGAGAGAGAGAGAGAGAGAGAGAGAGAGAGAGAGAGAGAGAGAGAGAGAGAGAGAGAGAGAGAGTCCATACTAATTAATGGTTTTGTTACGTCAGTTGGATTCGTTAGATATTGTTTGAACCCACTATTAAACTTTAGCGGAGTTGGTAGAGACGGGAGACATGTCCTTCCACCTGCGTCTGTATATGGTCTTTCTGTGCCAGTCCAAATCCCCCTAACTTACTTAGTTCGTCAATCCATCGTCTTCTCTTCTTTCCCTCTGTTTCTCTTACAATATCTAGGGAGACATTCTGTTATTCTTTATGTCCATCTTTTGTCTGTCATTCTCATTATATGTCGTGCCCATGTCCATTTCATTTTCTTGCGTTAGAATATCTTCTACTTTAGTTTGCTCTTGTATCTATGTTGGTCTCTTTCTGTCTCTTAGTGTTATTCCCATCATTTATTCTTTCCATAGCTCTTTGAGTTGTAACTATCATATGTTCTAAAGCTTTAGTAAGGATGCAAATTTCTGGTACATGAGTTAACATCAGGATATTACACTTGTTTAATAAAACATTTATTTGTTACTTTACAGGTTGATATTACATTTTCTAAATTCAGTAGACCATTACTTTAACAGTAGCTACGTGTTTGGTTAGGCCTAATCTAATTGTTATGCACATATCTGATGCTATTATGATATATTTCTCTTGCTTTTCGAGATATATATATATATATATATATATATATATATATATATATATATATATATATATATATATATATATACAGTAGTATATGTATGTATTTATGCATGTATGTATGTAGTTTTGGTAGTGTTTGTTATTCACATATCAAATGCTCTTATGATATAATTCTATTGCTTCCGAGATTTATATACAGTGTATGTATGTATATGTGTATGTATGTAGTTTTGGTAATGTTTTTCTTGTTTTTAATCTCGTTTTAGTTGAATAATTATAACCCACCAAAGCAATAAAAACGAAATATATCGAATTATTCTTTTCGAAACTTCCATTTCACTTTTTACCTCCGCTAACGAAATTGGAAGGAGGTTATGTTTTCGCCCCTATTCGTGTGTTTGTCTGTTTGTTTGTGAACAACTTCCTGTCCACAATTTTACTCATAGAGCAGTGAAACGTTCAGGGATTAATTGTTATGTTGAGACGTGGAACTGATTCATTTTTGGAAGTCCTAGGTCAAAGGTCAAGGGCGAGAAAAATGTCGACCGAAATAAGCTGCCGTGGCGGAGGTCTGCACTCTGAGTGCTCATTTAGTTTAATATGATTTTTACCTAAGTATAACTACAGTGTAATGACGTATCTAGATGGTTATTTCAGCAAATCAGAACATGAAGACTCTCTCTCTCTCTCTCTCTCTCTCTCTCTCTCTCTCTCTCTCTCTCTCTCTCTCTCTCTCTCCTCATCAGCTCCTACGCCTATTGACGCAAAGGGCCTTGATTAGATTTCACCAGTCGTCTCAATCTTCAGCTTTTAAATCAATACTAGTCAATTCATCATCTTCGACTTGACGCTTCATATTCCTCACCCATGTAGGCCTTGGTCTTCCAACTCTTCTAGTGCCTTGTGGAGCCCAATTAAATGTTTGGTGAACTAATCTCTCTTGGGGAGTGCGAAGAGCATGCCCAAACCATCTCCATCTACCCCTCATCATGATCTCATCCATATGGTACTCGAGTAATCTCTTATAGTTTCATTTCTAATCCTGGTCTGCCATACAACTCCCAATATTCTTCTGAGGTCTTTGTTCTCAAATCTACAAAATCACTTAGATAATGTTTTGTTGTCATACCATGACTAGTGTCGTTAGAGTAACACCGATCTCACCAAACTGATATAGCCTAACTTTTATATGTAATTGTAGGCGATTTGATTTCCAAGTTTAACTTAACCCAGCCATTGTCTGATTTGCTTTTTTTTTTTCAATTTTCAAACTCGAATTCTAAAGACCCTGTATTAGAGATCATAGTTCCTAAATACTTAAATGATTCTATCTCAATAATCCTTTCTCCTTCTAATATTTCATCTTCCATTGCATTTTCCATTTGCATCTCTGTCTTTCTTCTGTTTATCATCGTGAGCCCAACTTGATATATATATATATATATATATATATATATATATATATATATATATATATATATATATATATATATATATATGTGTGTGTGTGTGTGTGTGTGTGTGTGTGTGTTCGTTTAATTAGTTTAGTCGTTAAAACATTATTCAAATATTAAGCATCAAATGTCTACTAGTTCGATTCCCTCTACCATAATTTTCAACTACGTTACTCAGAAGGTAGTTATTTTGATAGAGAGAGAGAGAGAGAGAGAGAGAGAGAGAGAGAGAGAGAGAGAGAGAGAGAGAGAGAGAGAGAGAGTTTGGTGTATCTCCCGATGAGAGGGAACAAGGTAAACTTCTCAGCCGTTGCTAAAATCAAAACTTCAACTATCTGTCCAGAAGTGTAACACTGCATTCTTCCCTTGCTTTTCTCTTTCCTCATTTCTATTCGCCGTTATTGTAAAAGCTACAATACTTAGAAAAAGGAAAAATAATTATTTCAGTTTTTATTGCCTGGGTTAGTCTTAATTGTCCTGGTCGAAACATAGGTATTCTACTGCTCGGTAGCCCGAGTGTGAACAGATATAGGTATCGATTCGGTCACGTTGTGCCTTGGGAAGGACTTGAACATATTAATGTCTGTTTTACTAAGGTGACTAATTTCCAGCTAAATATATTTTTGATAAGGGTGGTCTTGTCTTCCTGAAAGTAGTCTCTTATTGGTACACTTTAGCTCAAGGCATTCTGCCTTTCTAATTATTATTATTATTATTATTATTATTATAATTTTTAATTGCTAAGCTACAACCCTAGTTTAACAGGATGCTATAGGCCCAGTGGTTCCAACAGGGAAAATAGCCCAGTGAGGAAAGGAAAAAGGAAAAATAAAATAATTTAGGAAGAGTAACAACATTAAAATAAACATCTATATAAACTTTAACAAAAGAGGAAGAGAAATTTGATAGAATAGTGTGCTCGAGTGTACCCTCAAGGAAGAGAATTCTAACCCAAGACAGTGGAAGACCATGGTACAGAGGTTATGGCACTACCCGAGACTAGAGAATAATGGTTTGATTTTGGAGTGTCCTTCTAGAAGAGCTAAAGATTCTTTTCTACCATTACCAGGAGGGAAGTGGCCACTGAACAATTACAGTGCAGTAGGTAACCCCTAGACTGAAGAAAAATTGTTTGGTAACCTCACTGTTGCCAGGTGTATGAGGGCAGAGGAGAATATGTAAAGAATATGCCAGACTATTCAGTGTATGTGTAGGCAAAAGGAAAATGAACCGTAACCAGAGAGAAGGATCCAATGTAGTACTGTTTGGCCAGTCAAAAGACTCCATAATTCTAGTTTTGTAGTTCTTTCTAAAACTAACTAATAATAATTTCTTGGTAAGGTCCATTGTTGTTGTGTTTACTAGTTGGTCAATGAATAGTGTATTGCAATACCAGGTATGCAGTTAATTCTTATATTCAGGTCTTCTTCATCATGGGGCTCAATACTACACACTACTCTAGAAGTTTTATTCCAGCTGTGACCAAGGTGTGGAATGAACTTCCCAATCGGGTAGTTGAATTGGTAGAACTTCAAAAGTTCAATCTTTCAGCAAATATTTTTATGTTGAACAGGCTGACATAAGTCTATTTATAGTTTATATATGGAAGGTCTGTTTGAATGTTGTTACGTGTTCTTGTAAGATTTTATTTTAATTGTTCGTTACTTCTCATACAGTTTATTTCCTTATTTCCTTTCCTCAAAGGTTTATGTTTTCCCTGTTGGAGCCTTTTGGGCTTATAGCATCCTGCTTTTCCCACTAGGGTTTGTAGCTTAGCTAATAATAATAATAATAATAATAATAATTGTTCATTACTTCTCATACAGTTTATTTCCGTATTTCCTTTCCTCACAGGTCTATGTTTTCCCTGTTGGAGCCAGTGGGCTTATAGCGTCCTACATTTCGCAATAGGGTTGTAGCTTAGCTAATAATAATAATAATGGCAGATTTTATTTTCTTTTACTGTTGCAATGGAGTGAGTCATAACTTGTGTTTAAGAGTTGTCTTGATTTAGATTTTAGTACATCCTATTTTGAATAGTTATTTAATCGTAGTCAACTAGTAATTTGGTACATTAAAATACTTGTTTACATTAGTCTCATAAGTACTTATATAATCTCAGAGTATGCCAGTTTCTGAAGCTATAACATGTACCCTATTTTCCTATTCGAAGTTGGCCAGTCATGACTAACGAGGTAACTTTGTTCCGTTCAAAGAACGTGTTCCGTTCATGTCTTCGTCTGGGCCGTGAATGTTACAGTATGACGCAATAGTCTTAACTCGTACATGTGCGTAGTTAATCTCACAACCTTCCTTTACCAGTGTTGGCTGATTATCAGAAATTTCTGGATATCTTCTGAAATTTCCAACTATTGTCAGAATTTACGAAATCAAGACAGAATCTTTTAAAATTCGTAATGATTTGTCAGTTATTTCCTAAAATTTTATAAATATATACAGAAATCTGGGAAACAAATATAAATCATAAACTTTTAAACATTTCTAGGGAAATGGAACGGGGAGAGAGAGAGAGAGAGAGAGAGAGAGAGAGAGAGAGAGAGAGAGAGAGAGAGAGAGAGAGAGTCACTTTCGCCATGTTCACTCGTATTTGAACTTCTGTGTTCAAAGTTTGTTTGGCCTGTCGCCTGATGAACTATATTACGGTAAGATTCTGTCATTCTGCTGTGATTTCATACATAACTACACTTGATTGAATCTGTCATTCACCATTTAGAAGAAATATTGAATCATTTGTTGAAATCAGGCCAAAGAAACTAATTTGTGTGTAGGCCTAAGGGTAGCCCATTTTTGTGTTTTAGTGAAGACCACGTTTACATATATATATATATATATATATATATATATATATATATTTGTGTTTTAGTGAAGACCACGTTTACACACACACACACACATATATATATATATATATATATATATATATATATATATATATATATATATATATATATATATATATATATATATATATATATATTAAGCTAATGTTATTAAAGTTACGTTTACTTTTTGTATTCAGTCAAATAAATTACAATTCATTTAATATGTCAAAGGGAATTGCCAATAATTTACAAATTTTTTTTTTGTAGTATGTTATTAATATCGTAGTTTTTTCTACTTTCATGAAAATTCTTATTTTGAAGCATAGGCCTAAGTATTTTTCTTTAAATTCATATAAGAAAAATGTACAATTGATTTCTTATCTCATTTCCTTTTGTATAATCTATTCATGATAACAAATAGAATACTTGTCAGGAATTTTTGGGTCTTCCAACTCTAGTGCCTTGTGGAGCCTTAAGGGTGTCTGTCTGTGTTGGTTGGCCAGTTATTATGACCATGCTGGCCACTGGTTTGGTGATGGTGGGAGACTTGTCTGATCGTTCAGAGTAAGCCAACCTAGTATGTGAGCCCCTGACTAGTACATTTATGTTGATGTTGGTGTTTGTCCAGTTATTATGACCACGGTGGCCAGGTGCTGGTTTGGTGATGGTGGGAGACTTGTCTGATCGCTCAGAGTAAGCCAAGCTAGTATGTGAGGGCCTGACTAGTACAGCTATGCTGATCTTGGTGTTATACAAACCCTTTTACCTCTTTAAAGTATCCCCACATATGGAGAGCTCTTATTATTATTATTATTAGCTAAGCTACAATCCTGGTTGGAAAAGCAGGATGCTCTAAGCCCAAGGGCTCCAATAGGGGAAAGTAGCCCAGTGAGGAAATAAGGAAATAAACAATAAGAGTAAGAAATGAATATTTGAAGAACAGTACCATCATCAACACAGATATGTCGTCTATAAACTATAAAGAGACTTATGCTTTTGGTTTTTATTTATATCGCGCACTGATGACCTTAAGCCTTTTGTAAGTCTCTCTCTCTCTCTCTCTCTCTCTCTCTTCTCTCTCTCTCTCTCTCACTCATAGTTTAGACATATATTTGTTGTATTTGTTGGTTTACGTCTCTAAATTAACATAGAGAGTGATCACCTTAATGTAGAAATTTATAAATTACCATATAACAGGAAATGCGTAACTTACAATAATATATTTATAATATATTTATATGAATGAAAAAAAAAATCGTTTAAACAGCAACACCTTGGCTACTTATAAACAGTTCAAAGTGATAAAATCTCTCCCTCCTCTAAGGAATTGAAACCTCCTTAAGCTGTTGCTCCTTGCACCAGGTTGCAATGAGTTGTTGCAAGTGAAATGGGTTAATTGATTCATAGTAACCCGGTCCAGAGGGTTACTTTACTCTTTTAACTTTAAGGACTGCTTTCCTGATCCTATCCCGCAGGGGAACCTTACTCGCTGCAGGATCTGCAAAATCAGTTTCTCGTATACGTTGTGGTAGCGTCCTTGCCTGGCTATTGCCAGAATATGGTCCGAGTCCTGCTCTAACTTGTTAGTTCCTTTGGTCGCTACAACCTCACTAATCGTGAGCCAAGGATATGGTTAGTCTCAGGGCATTGTTCTGTTTAATAGGGCAGTGTCACTGTTCCTTTGGTCGCTGTAACCTCACCACTCTTGTGAGCTGGGGTAGGGGGGGTAGGAGTTAGAGAGCCTGTAGGTCTATCTGTTGAGTCATCAGTAGCCATTGCCTGGCCCTGCTTGGTCCTTCCTTGGGTAGAGAGGGTCTTGGGTGTTGATCACAAGTAATATGGTCAATTTCTTGGGCATTGTTCGGCTTGATAGGGCAGTGCTACTGTTCCTTTGGTTGCTGTAACCTCACCTTTCTTGAGTTATGGATGGGGATGGGGGGGGGGTTTGAGAGCCTGTAGGTGTATCTGTTGAGTCATCAGTAGCCATTGCCTGGCCCTGCTTGGTCCTTCCTTGGGTAGAGAGGGTCTTGGGTGTTGATCACAAGTAATATGGTCAATTTCTTGGGCATTGTTCGGCTTGATAGGGCAGTGTCACTGTTCCTTTGGTTGCTGTAACCTCACCTTTCTTGTGAGTTATGGATGGGGATGGTGGGGGGTGGGGTTTGAGAGCCTGTAGGTGTATCTGTTGAGTCATCAGTAGCCATTGCCTGGCCCTGCTTGGTCCTTCCTTGGGTAGAGAGGGTCTTGGGTGTTGATCACAAGTAATATGGTCAATTTCTTGGGCATTGTTCTGCTTGATAGGGCAGTGTTACTGTTCCTTTGGTTGCTGTAACCTCACCTTTCTTGTGAGTTATGGATGGGGATGGTGGGGGGGGGGTTTGAGAGCCTGTAGGTGTATCTGTTGAGTCATCAGTAGCCATTGCCTGGCCCTGCTTGGTCCTTCCTTGGGTAGAGAGGGTCTTGGGTGTTGATCACAAGTAATATGGTCAATTTCTTGGGCATTGTTCGGCTTGATAGGGCAGTGCTACTGTTCCTTTGGTTGCTGTAACCTCACCTTTCTTGTGAGTTATGGATGGGGATGGTGGGGGGTGGGGTTTGAGAGCCTGTAGGTGTATCTGTTGAGTCATCAGTAGCCATTGCCTGGCCCTGCTTGGTCCTTCCTTGGGTAGAGAGGGTCTTGGGTGTTGATCACAAGTAATATGGTCAATTTCTTGGGCATTGTTCGGCTTGATAGGGCAGTGCTACTGTTCCTTTGGTTGCTGTAACCTCACCTTTCTTGTGAGTTATGGATGGGGATGGTGGGGGGTGGGGTTTGAGAGCCTGTAGGTGTATCTGTTGAGTCATCAGTAGCCATTGCCTGGCCCTGCTTGGTCCTTCCTTGGGTAGAGAGGGTCTTGGGTGTTGATCACAAGTAATATGGTCAATTTCTTGGGCATTGTTCGGCTTGATAGGGCAGTGTCACTGTTCCTTTGGTTGCTGTAACCTCACCTTTCTTGTGAGTTATGGATGGGGATGGTGGGGGGTGGGGTTTGAGAGCCTGTAGGTGTATCTGTTGAGTCATCAGTAGCCATTGCCTGGCCCTGCTTGGTCCTTCCTTGGGTAGAGAGGGTCTTGGGTGTTGATCACAAGTAATATGGTCAATTTTTTGGGCATTGTTCGGCTTGATAGGGCAGTGTCACTGTTCCTTTGGTTGCTGTAACCTCACCATTCTTGTGAGCTAAGGATGGGATGGTGGGGGGGGGGGGGGTTGAGAGCCTGTAGGTGTATCTGTTGAGTCATCAGTAGCCATTGCCTGGCCCTGCTTGGTCCTTCCTTGGGTAGAGAGGGTCTTGGGTGTTGATCACAAGTAATATGGTCAATTTCTTGGGCATTGTTCTGCTTGATGGGGCAGTGTCACTGTTCCTTTGGTTGCTGTAACCTCACCTTTCTTGTGAGCTAAGGATGGGATGGGGGGGGGGGGGGGGTTTGAGAGCCTGTAGGTGTATCTGTTGAGTCATCAGTAGCCATTGCCTGGCCCTGCTTGGTCCTTCCTTGGGTAGAGAGGGTCTTGGGTGTTGATCACAAGTAATATGGTCAATTTTTTGGGCATTTTTCTGCTTGATGGGGCAGTGTCACTGTTCCTTTGGTTGCTGTAACCTCACCTTTCTTGTGAGTTATGGATGGGGATGGTGGGGGGGGGGGGTGGGGGTTTGAGAGCCTGTAGGTGTATCTGTTGAGTCATCAGTAGCCATTGCCTGGCCCTGCTTGGTCCTTCCTTGGGTAGAGAGGGTCTTGGGTGTTGAGCACAGGTAATATGGTCAATTTCTTGGGCATTGTTCGGCTTGATAGGGCAGTGTCACTGTTCCTTTGGTTGCTGTAACCTCATCTTTCTTGTGAGTTATGGATGGGGATGGGGGGGGGGTGTTTGAGAGCCTGTAGGTGTATCTGTTGAGTCATCAGTAGCCATTGCCTGGCCCTGCTTGGTCCTTCCTTGGGTAGAGAGGGTCTTGGGTGTTGATCACAAGTAATATGGTCAATTTCTTGGGCATTGTTCTGCTTGATAGGGCAGTGT